>NC_089750.1:35450052-35497552 GCF_040412425.1 Macrobrachium rosenbergii | reverse complement strand
AAAGAAAAGTTTGAAGTATATAGAAAATCAAACAAAAGAGAGTTTTAAATAATGAATATGCATACAGGTAAAACTGAGTTACTGAAAAAAAAAAAAATTAAATAAAATAAAAAAGAGAACCCGAGACGTTCAAATGAGAATTCAAGCATCTAAAAACGTCGGGGAAGCGACGCGAGACTGAATCACATTACGATATACATTAATTCCTACGATTCATTTATAATACATTAAAAGATATTTTTAATGTAACGTCTGCATTACACAATTCACACAAACAACCCCCGTTCTTACCAGTCTCACCCAGTCTTAATTCCAGTGTAAGGGGGCTAATATTAGGGTTAGCCTAAAGGGAAGCTCCACAACATGACAGCTCAACAGACGGAAGAATGGCAACAGTGGAAGCCCCTGACGGACGTCGTCTGGTCGCGTGAATGAACTTGAAAAGTTCCATCAACACAACTACTATACTGTGCTGTAGTGACGTCCAAAGGTGGTTCCACAGCCTCTCCATTAATCACGGTGATGCTCTCAAACCATAGCCTAGCCTGAAATCCCCATTTCTCACTTTCTTCTCTTCACTTCAGTAAAACATGTCATAAACACACGTCGGCAACTTATTGATACATATCACAAACAGGATGAAAACAGGTCAACAACCGGAAGTGGAGAAGGAATCTTCGAAGAATGCTGAACAATAGTATCAAGCACTGGTTAAGACTACCAATAATTCGTTGACTTATATTCTACTTGTTTGCGATGCGTATGCGATAAGCTGCCGACGTTTGTTATATGTCTTACTGCCGCACCTTTAGGGTAGGAAAGAGATAGAGATGCCCGAAGTAACTCATCAACTAAGACAAATGTGACGATACAAAAATATAACCTTTGCTAACTGTTCATTCTTTCAAATTATTCACGTACAACAAGTGACGCGGTCAACTTACTTACACTAAACAAATAAAACAATCATTCTAAACAACAGTCGTCCATAGACTGGTGAAAAAATAAACGAAAATATTTTCAGAAACAAATACAGTAGGTCGCTATAACAGATCAAAACACAGACAGGAAGGTGGGCACAGCAGGACGTAAAAAGAGCCAATCTGTGCCAATAGAAATCCGTCCATCCTTTCGGGTAAGGGACCAACCTTCACCTCCTCTTGACGAGAGAGAGAGAGAGAGAGAGAGAGAGAGAGAGAGAGAGAGAGAGAGAGAGAGAAACTTTAAAAGTTGCACATTTGTCTGCGCAAAACCTAATCGTGCCATCACATACTACTGCCGTATGTGAAGAATCAATTACAATAGGCAAATGTCAAAAGTCTTCTTTATACATTTACGATAAAAACTATATATATATATATATATATATATATATATATATATATATATATATATATATATATATATATATATATATATATATCTCATCACAATATGGCTTTTCGCCTTCTGAGGAGAGGGCACTCGAATGGTTGCGAGACTCAGAGCCAAGGCTACTTGCCCCATGCCCTTTTAACGACTCAGCTGGCGCTGGTACCCATTCGCAGCTTAGTCGACTAGTGATGGTGAGACTAGGGTAAACCATAGATTTTGCTGTTGACAATTCAGTAGTCATGCAATATATATATATATATGTATGTATGTGTACATACAGACAGACATACATATCTCTACTCTCTCTCTCTCTCTCTCTCTCTCATCTCTCTCACTCTCTCTCTCTCTCTCTATATATATATATATATATATATATATATATATATATATATATATATATATATATATATATATATACACTGATTAACTAGTATTCTAAGTTAATCTCGCACATAATATCCAACACTATCATGCGCTTCCAATCATACAGAAGACAGACTTCGTTATGCTTGTATTACCCAAATACATGGTAGCTAGAGAACAGTCTTGTGACATTACCTTGTTTGTACGCTTGACTAATTCATGTGAGTGTTTGCTCACTTCACAGCGTTTCTCGCTTGAATCATTTCCGAGTGGAGTAGCTAGGCTACCTCACATTCATTCGTATCGTACTCAACTTGTTTACTTGTACTTGGAATCATGTTTCAAGCATATCTACAGCCATTCTTTCCGTGCAAAAAATTAGAATTCTTCTGCAGATTTGAACTTTTCTGCAACGAAGGGGACCTGCTTTAGTCATGTATTCGTTTCAGTTTTATTAGCATGCTGACAGTTGATGGTAGAATGAATACCTATTCTTATTTAATCTTCAGAGCACTTTCACAGTACGCATCACTTTCCATTCTTACTTCAAAATACTGCAAATTTGAAACATGTTGCTCGCATGTTAACAATATTTAGCTTGGCCATAAAATTTAATTAACCTGTAACCTTTTATAGCATTGCTGGCAAAATTTGATGGGCGAATGTTCAAGCATTGAAAAATAATTAAGATTACCATTTGCTTTTGCTCAATACACGAAAAATTAATGATAGCACCATAAGGCGCGCCCTAAAATAATCTTTACAACAAATATTTTCTGACTGTTGTGCACCTATGCACAATGCATTTAGGAAATCCAAAGTGATACTCTCCCAAGGCAAAAACTTTACAACACTGTTTAAAAACACGCACAAAAAGATTCTTTATCCCAGAACCAGAGTCCTTCTTACGGACAAAACCTCGGAAAGACTCATTCCTCTGAATGTTTTTTTTTCCAAATAATTCTTGATCTAATTCCTTTGAGCCAAGAGGAAATAAAAGATGTTTTTCTAATGACTTCGGTTCGCCAGCTTATCCCCTCTGCCATTCTACTTGTCTAAAGATGCATCCTGAGCCATCAGGAGAACTCTTGATAGGATGCCAGATAAATTCCACCAAATCGATCACAACTCAATCACCAACTGTGAGTTCTCGATTATGATCCTGGTTTCATCTGCCATGTCACCCACCGGGATTCCTTTGAGACAGGGGAGATTTAACAGCATTCTAATCCAATTTCCTAAGGAATCGAATTACGGATGTGAAAGTTCATTGTGCATTTGTATGTTGTCTCTTAGATCGGTATAATTCTTTTCAATACGAGGACGGTTCGAATGTATTTTGCTTCTGCTATGAATTAAGATTACAGAATATCACTGATACCATAATGAGAGAAAACTACTAACGAAGGACTATAAGGATTATGGGTAAATCGCAGACAATAATTTTTATAGCATAAGAGGTCACTTTATCATCCCCAAGGCTTCAAATGTTCTGTATCAAGGAACAAAGATATTAACGTGGCAAGAACTGAACTGATCTGTGAGTGCTCTGAAACAGGTTCAAGTTCATTTATTCATCAATTCGACGGAACGACACCTACGTCTCTACAAAGGATAATGTCACTCGGTCTTTACCAGGAAATCAACGCTGTGAAATACGGAGAGAGAGAGAGAGAGAGAGAGAGAGAGAGAGAGAGAGAGAGAGAGAGAGAGAGAGAGAGAGAGAGAGAGAGAGAGAGAGAGAAAATTTTGTCTTCTGAAACATGAAAGGATTAGAAGCCGTTAGGAATGGTTCCGGAGACCAGTTAAAAGATTCCACATCTCAGAACAGCTTATAAAACTATCGGTAGTCAAATGATTGATAACAAGAGTCGTGTATTAAGGTGAAAATAATGCATCCTGATGATTCTTGCTTGTTGAAAAAAATCATATATCTACATTTCAAATGGGATAACGGTCATTTGTTTTCGTTAACAATCTATCTTATTTAATAGGAATTATAGAAAAAAAGACTTAAGTTACAAACTCTTGAACTAAGCACAAATGCTGCAATCACACCAACAATATTTAATATCAGAAAAATCGATTTTGTATTAACTTGGCGTGTGAAATTTTACCTCCGAATATCTGCATTTAATCAGACTATAAGCATATAATTGCCGTTTTTGTCTTAGCAATTTTGAAACTTAAGTTCACACTTCAATCGCTCTTTCCCTTTAAAGATTCATGTATCTCACAGGTGCTACTGGATAGCTAATAACGGGAAACGTCATCAAAATCATTTTTCTGTGAAAACCTGAACCATTGTAAAATCAAAACATAAAAGAGAAAATTATTTAAAAATGGGCAAATATATTATATAAAGACGGTATACTTTCGTGAAAGAGTTGACTCCTACCTATCTCATACAATACATACAAAAGCATCCTGCATTTACGTACGCAAACAGAATTTTTTTGGCTTATAGAGCAAGTCTGTATCTACCTCTAAAAGTTACGTGAATAATGTTTTATCCTATACAAAGGACTCTCGGTTGACTATGGAACGACATTCTATATATTTCATTCTATATATATATATATATATATATATATATATATATATATATATATATATATATATATATATATATATACAGTATACACACACACACACACACACACACACATATATATATATGAGAGAGAGAGAGAGAGAGAGAGAGAGAGAGAGAGAGAGAGAGAGAGAGAGAGAGAGACTATAGACGAAGAGCAGACATAAAAATGTTTCTTCTTATTATACAAATTAATATATGTCTTACTAACATGTATACTGTAATATGCTTTTAACCGTTAATATCAAAGTTTCCAAGTGCACATGTTTGCAAAAAGCAATTGCTCTTTTCAGGATGAACAAACTCATGAGAACACAACCAGAAAAACAAACGCGTTTTTCCTCTCAGGTGAAGCAGCGGTAGGTCATAAAACTGGTTTCATCCTTGTCTGAGCATGTCGACCGAAATACTTGTTACATGCCTGGCGTAGAAACAGTTGTAACATTATTTGTTTCCCTGTAGCAAAGAAATGCCAACTATAAATAACAGGGCATGTGTCAGTCCTTGATCCCATACGCCTCATTTGAGATACCTTGCAATTCACAGCTGAACATAAAATAGGTGAAACACCACAATGCTTCAAGACACGTCTGCAGGTGACATTCAAACATTCAATGATGATGAATGGGTTTCCAAAGTTTGCATAAATTATGGCCATGAAAGAAGTTGTCAACAGGTGCCCATGGCCATAATGTCCATAAACAATGACAGATTACATGATTTAAAGAGCACAGGGAGAGGAAGCGTTTAAAGACTGTGGCCAAGATGGCAAACTCTTGAACCAAGAGGTTTCTACTGTAGACCTAAATGACGGCGTCATTTTTTTCGTGTACCTTATGATAGAAAAATCATAAGTCAAGGTAACTCATTCTTCTGGAGTTAAAAAATATTAAATGTTCCTTGCTAAATGTTTCATTACATTTGCACATACGTTCGTTTCTTTTCTGCAAGCAGAAATGCAAAATTGGTTCTATCTCTCCATCACTGCAAAGGGTTTTGCAAAATTGAGTGCCCTGGAATCGACCTGAAAGGCCTTAAAGATGAAGGTGACAAGGAGAGAGAGAGAGAGAGAGAGAGAGAGAGAGAGAGAGAGAGAGAGAGAGAGAGAGAGAGAGAGAGAGGGTCATTAGGTAGAAGCATCACTGGTCCATAACTTAAGGAAAAAAAATCGCGCCTAAAGAATAAAGAAAATTACGGAATACTGGTAAGGACCAAAGAGAGTGAACTATGTCAGGAGGAGGGAGGAGATAGCGTCAAAACATCACCAGGCACTCTGCTATCTCCTACCCTTCGGGGGAAAAACGAGACAGCGCCTTTTACACGGAGTAACAACAAAAAAGAGGGAAAAACAAATCATCAAAAATCAGTGTTCTTGAGTTGGCTTCTTTCTACGAGACATAGATGGAGGACGCCTGGGGACAGAACCTGCCAATCTTTATCAGCAGTGTGACTTTCCTGAGTCTTCTGCCAGAGAGTCTCTCATTACTGTAAAACTCAAGTTAAACACGTGTATTCATGCTGTATTTAACATGTTCCAGTGCAATAGCTTTCACAGCTAAAGCTGAATCAGTTTATCGAGCAAATATTGACAACACAATTCTGCAATAAGAAATTTAACACTGCTCCCTAAACCCCAGAATTTGTAGCTAGGGTTTGATTACAAAATAATATTTGATATCGCCCACAAAGTCTGCTTTATTCAATATGTTAGTGTTCAATATACAGAAGAACTAAGCTAGCAGGTTGACATTTGCTCATTCCAGATCTCGTTAAAGAATATGCAAAAAAAGAAGATAAACTTTGGTAAACATACAAATGATGCTTTGGTTATAATTACGGTCAGAGGAAAACGTCCGGCAGCACTCGCCCGTTTCACGCAAGGGAGAGCAAATCTTTCGGACGTACACTTATCGTAAGCCGTTTATTATCCATTAGCATAATCTACTTCGCTAAGTTTGTTAACTAAGGCTCCAAGCTCCTTTACCTGACTCAGTTTCACGCCATGTTAATGCTAGGTCTTGAAACCTTGTGCAAATGTGTTCATATTTCATAAACGTTTTTCATTTTTATATACAGATATTTAATTCTGGTATTTGATGGAAACGGTACCGGTTGTTTTGGGATGTTCCAAAAAGATGTTTGCAAACATAGAAAACTATAGAAAAGAAGGTAAATAACCCCAATACAACTGGAATCCAAATGCCAAATGAATTAATTGCCAGAAGCCAAAACCTGCACAAGCAAGAGAAAAACCTAGTTGAATGTTTACAAGTCCAACATTAAAATGTGATGCCTACATATCTCCGTTTCGTTGTATAAATTATAACTAATTAAAAAGAATCGAAATATAAAAATCATTGATAAATAAAAATTTTTCCGTCAGCTGCCACTTCAGATGAACCTCTTCCTTGTTCTGAAGTGCGGTATATTGCGGAATTGCAGACTCTGTTTGATTTAACAAAATCACTACATAACGACTAACAAATGAAAAAATTCATTAAATGCACAATTGGGGAAAACAGACATAAAAAATAACTTGAATTTTATGAGCATTCCAAACAAAAAACAAAAACAAAAACAATATTAAGGAAAGCGGTAAACCTCAAAAACAACGTAAAGACCTACTCATTCAATGTACAGATATTCCTTACTTGACTGGCATCCGCAGAGCAAATCAGATTGGCATACACAATCATTTCCGGCTTGAGAAGGGTTAGTGGAGAGAAGTGTCAAAGTGAAAACACGAGTGACAGGCAATAAGGCGTGCACTATGAATATATATTTGCCATGACAAGAATATCTCTCTCTCTCTCTCTCTCTCTCTCTCTCTCTCTCTCTCTCTCTCTCTCTCTCTCTCTCTCTCTTTTCAAGATCGTTTCCTTTGTCGAAACGTCTTCCCTTCCAAGACGGTTGTCTAAGGAGGGGAAGCCGCTACCTGTTAATTTATATAGCTTGAGAGAGAGAGAGAGAGAGAGAGAGAGAGAGAGAGAGAGAGAGAGAGAGAGAGAGAGAGAGAGAGAGAGAGCCTGACCACAAGAAATTTTTCCCAAACCTGGCTATAAAATTGAATTCCCCTGACCGAAGACGTCCACGAATAATGGGAAAGCAAGGGGGGAGGGAAGTGATCTTGAAGAGGAGGTAGGGGTATGCGGGGAGACAGACGAAGGGGAGAAGAGGAGGAGGAGGAGGAGGAGGAGGAGGAGGAGGAGGAGGAGGAGGAGGCTGCAACTGCAGACTCCACAACTCACATCCCTCCACCACAACCCCACACGTTGCTCGGGTTTGCCAGAAAGAAAAAAACGATAAAATAACAAAAGGAAAAATGTTGACCGAGAAATCTGTGTGACGGCAGAAGAATTAACCGCCAACTTTATCAGAGCCTCCTTCAAAACATCGCTTTTTGCTTTTCCTTAATTTGTAAGTTTACACTGCACAGTATACTGTATTCCATATTTTTTACCTCAACCAACAAAGGGCAGTCTCTCTCTCTCTCTCTCTCTCTCATAATTCAACCAAACGCCCTCCAAGTAATCATAAAAAAAAAGATAAAATCGTCATCCCTCAATTTTAGTAACTACCGTAAACAAACGAAAGAAAGCAAAAGTTGGGCTGAAGAAATCTCTCAGAACCAGGTAAAATACCAAGCCCGTCGACCGGAGATGTCTACAAATAATGGGAAACAGAAGAAGGGAAGAGGATGAAGGCAGCATACGAGGGGAAGGGCCTGCCAATCCGCTCTTCCCTCTTCAGCCTCATTCGAACCCCACACACTGCTCCTGTTGGCTACCAAAGTAATTTCATATAATATATATACAATATATATATATATATATATATATATATATATATATATATATATATATATATATATATATTACATATATACAATATATATACACAGTATATATATATATATATTTATAATATATATATATTATATAATTATATATATATATATATATATATATATATATATATATATATATATATATATATATATATATATATATATATGTATTCCAATATACACAGTGAAAAACCGTTCTCAAGTTCACTAACACTTCAAAGATCTCTTTTACGGACACTGCCTCCTTGTTCATCATCATCAATTAGAAACAAAAACGACGCGAATGCACTGAACCACTACAAAAAGCACTTTCTTTAAAGGGTGTTCATTTTGCTACCAGCAAGACCTCCTACATATTTGTCTTTTTTTTTTTTGTACAAGAAAGTACAGATAATAACACTTTCTATATAAGACCTTAGATGCCAAAGTCACTTTGTGTTCGCTTTCCCTGAAACGCTTTGCTTACAATAAATAAGCACAAGGGCCCGTCATTTTAAACATCATCATTTTGACACCAACGACCCGCTCCACTTTTGGGGTTGGGAGTTTCCAAAATACTTTCCATAATCTACGCACAGTGCCTTTCACTTGATATATAACAGGACGATGTTCCTAAACAAGCATTTCCACTTAAATGAATCCAACTTGCCCACACGGGAAGAGGTGAAGGACACTTTCTTTAATCTCCGTACGCAGCTCCTCTTCCTTTGAAATATAACAGGAATATTAATTTTTAAAAAGAATATTTCCATTTTGAAAAGAAACAGTAACACCTTAAAATAAATACCTTGACAGTGTCCTTATCATATCGTTGTGCACTAAAACCCTTGTTTGCACCTCGGGGGAAACCATTCCGTATTGCTACTCGGGGTTATGCGCTATGATAATAATACAAATATTAAACTACAACATGAAAAGAAACATTTTTCCAGTGACAGTCACACTCAGTTCAGACGCCGACGCCAGGTACACTATAGTGAGGCCGAGGAAAGAACATCTTCCCCGTGTTCGCGCACATTAACTGAATGAGCACGTGCTGAATGAACACCTGTTGGCAACAGCTGCACAATCCTATAACTATCTGACGAAGTAAAACAGAATAAATACAAAATTTTCAGCAGCTAATCCTATTCTATAAAACAGAGGTAAGCATGACCATTCTACAAGCTTACGTAGCATTCCTGGTTCTTACAAAGACCTATTAACCAGTAACTAACCCAATCCCCTTACAACGGTAGAGAGAGAGAGGAATGCTGAGCCGACAGACAGCTGGGAAGAAATGCCTCTTCTCAACATGAATGAAGAAGAGCAGCAGACAGACGAAATGATGCCGATGAGAAAAGGAGGATGGAAGGAAGGTTAGCAGAATCAAGAGAGAGAGAGAGAGAGAGAGAGAGAGAGAGAGAGAGAGAGAGAGAGGCAAGTGTTACTGGGCATTCCTTCACAGGTCGTTAACGAGGTCATTCGAGACCTTAGTTAATTGGCTTTCATACATTTACGGGGCCGTTACATCTGTCTTCCGTAATATCTGTTACGTTATCTGGGGAAGTCTGATACTTTGTTCTTCCTCAGAATAACGTCAGAATACCCTTATTCAAGAATGCCGTCCACTAAGGGTGTTAAAGATCTTGAAAATTTACTGAATAGAACTCGTCATACGTTTAAGAGTAATGAGAGATATTAGTAAAGTTGGGGAAGGACCAAAAACAACTTTGATCAAGCGACGGATAACGTACAAAACTGGTGGCTTATTCCTCCGGCCGTGTGCCTGAGGATAGCAGAATGAGTTCAGGCCCAACTCCGCGCACTGAGGTCAAAGGCCGTTTAGCGCGCATAAGGGAGAGGAGAGGATGATTTTATAGTAAGTCATTCATATGACTAAAACAAGAGAACTCATAGCCACTACAAATACCTAGTACCACTTACAACGGAATTTGCATCAGTTAAAAAGAAGTCATAATATATGTGGGCCCACTTGTAAACTGAGACACGCTACTAGAGCTTTGGCATATCGAGCTGAGTACCAACAAAGTTCCATACTATATAAATAAGTAAAAATTTAAAAAATAGTAAAAAAAAAATTGGTAGGTGCGTAGGGGTGCCCAAATATTGAAGCCGTTTACTGTTACAGATGATCCAAGTGTACGCAAAAACCAAGGGAAGACGAATGAAAAATCTTATCGTATGTTTGTTTACCAAGCAATCGGCCTCATTTTGAGGTATACATTTATTAAGACTGTCTTTATGGTCAGCGTAAGTTAAGGCCTAGTTTAGTCTAGGGTTAATGTGGCCGAATGCCCAGTGCCAACTCAAAAGACGGGTGTGGTGGCAAGCAGAGCAGAGCAAATTACCTCTACTTTGGAACTGACTAAGTTTATACTTCATCAACTAAATTACTAAGCGAACATGCTGAAACTGAATCCACCACAGGTGTGGTGTAATTTATGAAGCATCGAGCTTTTCCCCTACCATGTGTTGTGATAAATTGAGCTAGCTGTGACCTGTCTCTTTTCCTCCTACTTACGGATACGAAATATTGAATGAGTATGTCAACTGAGACAAACCACTGGCACTTCGGCAAATCAAGCACAGTGGTGAGATTAATTAAACTGCAGTTCCTCAGAAGAATTTCATTAAATGATACAAAAATATATTTGGTGAAAAGGGGTTACAATGAAAAAATTCATGTTTTTTCTGTTAATAAATCTAAGTACACAAATGTAACTTTGTTCCTTCGAGTATATAAGCTGAAAGTCTCTCTCTCTCTCTCTCTCTCTCTCTCTCTCTCTCTCTCTCTCTCTCTCTCTCTCTATATATATATATATATATATATATATATATATATATATATATATATATATATATATATATATATATATATATATATATATATATATACATACACATATACTGAAACAATACACGTTATCCACTCAACCGATAACCTTAACAATGGAACTGGTACCAGATAATGTACACACCAGAAGTTTGATGGCTAATTCTATCGAAAAGTTTCGTTGTTAATTCAGCTGAGTGGAAGGCTGAATCTTAGGCTTAAAAATGCTCTACACTTTTTCATTTTCTACTAAAGTTTCTTCGAGAAGATCTAATTTACTCATCAGAGGATCACAGTGAATTCCTGTAGGTATCAACAGAGAAAAGACGAAAAACTCATTTTTCTCCAGACAAGGCAAACAGGACGAATAAAAACATGGAATATTGTAACCGCCGGTAATGAATCATTATGAAACTACTGAAAGTGTCTGATACTGGTAACCTATTTTGAAGATTACATTTAAAGAAGAGAACAACTTGGCTAGGCGTGCACAAGCCATTTTAAGTCTCCAGAGCATGAGAAAGAGAGAGAGAGAGAGAGAGAGAGAGAGAGAGAGAGAGAGAGAGAGAGAGAGAGAGAGAGTTTGTTCATATAGAATGAAGTGCTATCTCCGAAGCTTCTAACGTATCACTGTTCACATCTCGCAGTCACTTTCTTCCTCACACCTGAACCGACACCACCTGTGCAACGCTTCCAACAGCCATTTTTCTTGAAGCCACTTGGCTGCAAGTACTGAACTGAAGAAAAAGAAAAGATTTCTTGTTTTCTCAGTTTTCATTACCCTCTCTCTCTCTCTCTCTCTCTCTCTCTCTCTCTCTCTCTCTCTCTCTCTCTCTCTCTCTCTCTCTCTCTCTCTCTCCGTTTCATTCCAAAACCTATATCTAATTTCCTTCGCCAAGCAATCGTATTGAGTGTTTTTCGTCGCCTTTCTCAATACTTTCGCATCCGCTCACGTAATGATAAACGCACAGGCTGGCTCCAATAAACGAAGTCTCGTCTTTCTTTTCCTCCTCCTCTTCTTAGTTTGATATTTTTACCACGGGTCGCTCGCAGGTAGGTTTCGAAATTTAAAGTAAAATCTAAAAGTATGTGAGAGTGAGAGAGAGGATTGGCTCGTTCCACAGAGTTGGAGGAAAAAGATGCAATCAATGAGTACGAATATTAAAATCAATTATGGGCAGAGAAATCATTGAGAATGTGCGGTGAGGAATTCCACGAATATTCCAGCAATGCTAAAATTGGGTCCTCTTCCCCAAATTACAAATTTAAGAGAAAACCACAATATTATAAAGATATCTAAATTAAACAGACACACACATTATATATATATATATATATATATATATATATATATATATATATATATATATATATATATATATATATATATATATATATATATATATATATATATATATATATATATATATATATATATATATATATATATATATATATATATATATATATATATATATATATATATATATATATATATATATATTACACTTTTTCCCCTTAGAGGAGAGGGTGTGGTTCCAGAAAGTGCTACCCTTCTCATCTACAACAAATATTTTTGGGATGAGGTTACGCCAACGCCCTGACCGATGGATGTGCAAGGGCCATATGTGCTGACAACGTCTACCTTTCCATTTTATTTTTTTTTTATATTCACCCATCCAAATGCTGACCAGGGCCAACGTCAAGCAACTCACTTGATCGAGCAGCGTACTGTGTGTGCGTGCGCGCATGTGCATGTTTGTGCAATTTTACTGAAGAGTCTTACAACTAAAAACTGCCTAAACACAAACAGCTACCGAACACTGGATAATGGAAGCTGCCAATCTAATCACTTTGGCCTTCTCTCCATCCATCGATATATGAGTGCATGCCCAATAATTCACTCTTCTTCTGGATCTTGCACATGAAATCATCAGACTGGAAAATAATAACCACTAAAACTAAGGAAATCAAAGAAAGCAATAGTATATCCATTAGGATGGAATATTTCCAAGTAATTCAATGTTCACAAAACCGTATTCTAAGAGAATCCCGCTTTCCGTTATCCTGGAGGAGCCAGTGGTTTACCCTCTCATCTAATTGGTAAACATATAATTTCGACACAAGTATCTCAGGAGCTGGAGACGGGATTCCTTGCGATTTAATTAAATACTAGGCGATGCTCATTCCAGCCGCCGCAGAAGATAGTAGTAGCACGTGGAAACTGGCCTGAGCAAGGAACCTTGCTACTCTAATTATTCTTGTGAACGAAAGATATTCCTCTTCATTCCACAGAAACTAGAAAGTGGGGCAATTGCGGGATGTATCTCAATCAGATATGCTACGAAAGTAGTCGACTAGGTGATCACACCGCACACTACATCTATAATTGTCATGAAGCTGTGTGCCAGTTTTTGTGAGCACACGGGAAAAGTTCGTGTCTGCCAGAGGCAGAGAGAACTCGTATTCTCCAGTAATGATCACCATACATCTAAGTGATCTCGCAAAAGCAAACGTGAAATCATTAAAAGAAAAGCTAAACACCCTTAGACAATCAACCAAGCAACAAACAAAGAAACTGCATGCTGATGATAACAGTCACATCAGGTATCGTACGCAAAAATTCAAGCAATAGGCGAAGTTGTATTAGTATGGCATTAACATAATTAGCTCTCCATCGATGGCACATCAACACGCGTTAACTTAATGAAGCCGGGAGCTTCGGACGTGGAAATCAACGACTTCAATATCCACGTCAAACTGAACACTGTTCACCCACCTCACATTCGATAGGAAATTCGTTCTTTATTGCTGACACGAAAATAGTTCATACTTTTAAATAAGTAACTATATATTCCCGTCGTCCCAAGTAAAGATAAGTTGCTAATTAACTACAGTGGAAACAGAGGAATAAATTTCACTGCCAAGAAACCCTGGCGCCTGCTTTAAAATAAGGGAGAGTGTAAATCTAAAACCCGATGCATACCTGGGTAAGGATGTTGGTATCCTACAGGCCAAATTCAAGTTTTCCAACTAATGAAAATGAACGGAAAAGGAAAAATACGTAAGGGAACTGAATTAAACATCTAATGAAAATTGTTAGTCATGATTAATGCAAATATTCATAAGTAATTTACGTGCATGGGCGAGTCATAATTGAAACCAATTACGAGATCTTTAAACGCCAGTCTTCATTCATATCTTTTATTCCGTTTGCTGCGAGATAATTTTTCACAAAATTTCCCCAAGCCTGAGGCATCTCCTGAGGGAAACAAAACGAAAACAAAAGTGGCACTGCTACTTTCATACTCAAGTTGCCGCATCGTGAAATTGCCCCATAGTCCACAAAACTTAGCAGCGTCCTAAAGCTAGCGGAAGGCTCACCAGCAGTAAGCACAACTAACATTGCACCATTTACCTCTATCCTGCAAGAGCGTCCTGATTTTAGGGCCACTTGTCTTTCCCGATATCCATCCAGTGCGATCTAAAACTTCATATCCATCTTCTTTGTGGGTAGTGGGTTAATGTGGCTTTTCTTAAGTTATATACACTTCAGGATGTGACATCCCTGCGGCTACACGAGTTCGGGTAGAAGAGACTTTTCAGCCTTGGCAGGCAACTCTTTTAGAAGGGACAGACTGAACCCTTTAGCCTTGATAGGCAACCTTGTAAGAGGAGGTTACTCTAAATACAAACCTTGTTCTCCAATCTTGGACTGTACCATAGCCATTGCACCGTGGTCTTCCACGGTCTTGGGTTCGAGTTCCCTTGCTTCAGGGTAAAATCCGGCATTTTTCATCTTTTTTGTTCACTTTCCTGTTTTGTTGCAAAGTGTGTAGGAGAGACTGGTGAGGAATCAAAAGTTGCTTGGTGGATTATCAGGAAAGCGCCTTCGTCTTTGCCTAATCTTTTCCTTCTGAGCTCTTTATAATTTCTAGATCCATCCTGACTGCCCTCTCCCAGTTGTTGTGGCAAACCTGGCGAGTTTCTCATTTGCCCTATAAGGTGCCCTGGACCGACCCTGTCGACCAGTTGCTTCCGGCGCTTTTTTCAATGACATATGGTCAGGTTTATTTATACTTTCAACGGAATTTTTGTAAATAATGTAAATACTGTTATTGTTAATGTTACTATTATCGTTTATTGTTCCGTTGATTTTTCACAGTGTTACTGTTGTTATGAATCTACTTATTAGTTTTACTACTAATTTTATGTTGTTAATTTTTGTTCATTTTAATTCTTACGGGAGATATTGAGCTGAACCCTGGGCCTGCTCTCACTGTAAGGAAAACTGCAGACGACTTGACTCAAATATTTGAGGCTTAAGGAAAAAATTTCTTGATCTCCAGAGTTGGGGTCATAATTACGATTTGATGTAAGTAGTAACAAGTCAAAGGCTGAGTTTTTAATCCTAGGGTTTGACGACCATGACTTTATTTATCAACGTAACATCCCACATGCGCAAGGTATGACTGTATACACAAGTTCGGATGACCTATTTATCCTCAGAAAAATTTGGAGTGTAGTTGCCATTTAGTTCTGTGCTTTAAAATTATCAACAAGTTCTACAATGTTACACATTTGCTGTTTACACATTTGCTGTTTACCGCAATCCAAATATCGACGCTTCCATATATGACTGTCTCTTGGAAAGGATTAGTATGGCTCAATCACAGGATTCAAAGGCTTCATTCCTTACTTGTGGAGACTGCAATGCAAAGCACAGCGAGTGGCTAAATTCAAATTCCACAGATCAACATGGCCGGTTTTCTCTTGAGTTCTGCGTATCCTCCGATTTTGTCCAGCTAATTAAGGAACCAATGCACATTTCTGGTAATAGATTAGACCTCATATTCACAGATGTTCCAGCTATTGTCAAGTCCAAGGTCTGTGAAATATATAGGCACTTCTGATCATTGCGCCATTGTGATTGACATATCTGTCAATCAGTATATTCCTAATTCCACCATTGGAAAAACGGTCTGTACAAGGTTCGGAAATAATTTCCTTAAATTATGGCAGCCACAACCTTAAACAATATACATATATATATATATATATATATATATATATATATATATATATATATATATATATATATATATATATATATATAACAAACATTGCCAGCTCTTACACAGTGGACGGCACAAATATGTTAAGTGGTATTAGCCATCATATCACGTCTTTATAATGAACTAGATTTCCTTTTCATCGCATGCGATCGCTAACTGTAAATGACCATTAATTGCGAAAATTGAGTTGCTTTCAAAATGTCCGATGCTGTTCATCACAAATAAAGGGTGACATGGTTCGCTTCTTGGTGACAAACCATTCTTTGAAATATGACGTAGGTATGCGTCTGTGTTTGTGTTCGTATGTGGGCAGTTTTTTTATAAGCAGTCTCTGTAATCATGTAAACAAGGGCATTAACTCCACTTGGAAGTAATACTGAAAAAAGATAAAATTGTAATTTCGCATTAAGCTTAATCTTCTCATATACGGAGCTGAAGCTTAATATAAAGAGAAAGGGAGAGGAGCAGGGAAATGAATTCCTAAAATATGTATTGGATGCGTCTTCCACATGTGATAATCCCACACGCTTCTTCCTCAATAGCACTCTCTCCTCGACAAAAACTCATCTTTTTTTTTTTAAATATGAATCCACACTTGCACTCTACGTATGATTTCTACATTACTACCTTAAAATTTTACACATGCTTAAATGACATACGATGATTGAATGAGAAAATAAAAAAAAAAATAAAAAAAAAGTAACGTTGAGTGATCTAATTAACCTAATTTAACTTATTGTTGTATCACCTGTAAAACACACACATACTGTATATATATATATATATATATATATATATATATATATATATATATATATATATATATATATAATATATATATATATATATATATATAATGATATATATATATATATATATAAAAATATATAATCAAAGTCGAAAGCAACAGTGTATTTCCTTTCAATGTACTTTATTGTGAAAAAGACAACAGAATTAAAAATAGATTAAAAACGAGAAAAAAATTTTTACATAAAAGTATAAAAGAAACATAACAGAAAGGAACAATGAATATTTTCAGGGTCCGTTTTGGTTCCAACGGAAACTCACGAGAGTTTCTTTGGAACCAAAACGGACCCTATCATTGTGTTCCTTTCTGTTAATCACATCGTTAAAATCTGAGTCTATTTTAATTCTGTTGTCTTTTAATTTATAGCTTTGAAAATGGGACACATGGTCTTGAAACGTCATATACAAAGTATAAAAAATATATATATTCCCCTATATATATATATATATATATATATATATATATATATATTGCATGTGCGTCTGTGACTCATTAAACGGGACCTAGGGTAATCTTGCCTCAGCGAGTATTGAAAATCCCCAGAGCAGGAAGAGATAGCAGTGCACACGTCTCTAAAAAGACATACGATTCTTATGGGTCAGGGAAACGTAGACTGGAAAAAATTCCTGAGCTTGGCAGCACTGGGAAGTCAATTATGAGTATACGTTAACAGTCGTGATTTTTTGAGAAATGAACCTTAACAAATGACTATATATTACTCTCTTACGATGTAAGTATATTTCTAAAAACCTAAGATATCCATAAAAAGGTAAACATAAACTGACGGCTTTGGCTCGAAAAACTTGACTAATACAGAAAAGAAAAAGTGAGCGTTTCACTGCATCACATACAGTTGCAAAAAGTAAAACACTTAAAAAAAAAAAAAAAGGCCTTTTTGCCTACAGGGAAGACTTTCTCTTGTTACAGAAATAAGCCTAATGAACCACCAAGAAAATTTATATTTCTCATGAAATGCACAAAGACTTAACACTCTGAACAGCTGAAACACATGCCCACCATAAAGTATTATAAGACAAAAATTACTCTCTGAGAATATTGTACAAAACATCGTCTTACTAGACAAAATTAGAAACTGAAGTGAAAAAGTACCTTACATCCAACTGACACTGTTGTTAATACAATGACCTGTGAGTTGTTTCTAAAAGATTTCATCAACATGGGTCTCACTGTAGCAACATCATTCTGAAACTTCTATAAAACTCTGGAGAGAGAGAGAGAGAGAGAGAGAGAGAGAGAGAGAGAGAGAGAAATTTCCGGAAGAACAAGTTTGGCAACTGCTTCCCAACTAGACAGTTGTAATGCTGCAGAGAGGAGGCACTAAATTCTATCGGTAGTAAAACATGAACACACACACACACACTTAAATGGTGCAGAGTAATTGCTGAATAACTGGGAGATTTTGATATTACTTGTTTACCATTGGTATTATTTTTCCATTACTTGTAGACAGTCACTTCCCGCAACTTGCAAAGTTAGTTTCCAGTGAATCAAACTCCCATCCCACATACGAAACATTTAAACATTATTATAAAGAGAAGAAAGCAAATAAATAAAGTATAAACTAACAAACATATACAAACATACATAAACAGCAAGGTGAGCCACAAAAATCAAAGGCAATGGTCGAAAAAATAAGCAGAATTTTGGAAACAATGGAAAAATTACCGTAGGTTATAAGAACGATCACGTGGGCAATATCGTTAATTCTTCGACGATGCCCGATTAAAAGTCAATCAACTCGAAGGGAGCGTAAAATTGGCAAACAACTTGGCGGAGGGAAATATATACATGTGCTCTGACACAAATCAACATTTTCCATTACGAAATAGATAATGGAAATGACAACAGGACTCCATTAACCTTGGATTATAACTATATTATAGACTTAGCCGTAAATATGTTTCATTTTTAACAAGTAAAAATGGATTTTCCATACGGCGGCAGTCGAGCCGATAAATGCACGCATAGCACTATTTATGAACAAATTTCCCAGGCGCTCTGGTAATTAAATTCCGCAGCAGGCGTCACCCATAATACCGGCGAATACCGGAAATAGAAGGTTCGACTTCATAAATGTCTGCTAATTACTGATGTACCACTTGTGTGTACGTATTACAAATTTGATTTGGTTTCTCTGCTTTTTTTATGCCAAGTAGTCAAGCTCGAATACGCACACTACATACGAAAGTTATATCTACATTTATCGTCAGTATTTTTAAAGAATAATAATAAATCAGCAAAATTACCTCAGGTGTTCATAACATTCATCACAATGGCGAACATACTAAGAGAGAAATCAAACAGAGGGTGGTACCGGGCCGCTGTTTTCGAGTCCATATGCGCCAAATTGTCATTAAAACAAATCAATCATTTGTTTGTAAGCCTTAAAAGAATAAAGTATTTACGTTGGTACTTCTCATACGAATAAAATGGAACTGGAGTCTTTCCAAACAGCTAAAGACAAAATATATATGGACAATCAAACAAACATATACAGTACACCCATACGCACAAGGGCCAAGACAAGACAGCAACCACATGCACACAGCCCAATAAATAATATACACATATATATATATATATATATATATATATATATATATATATATATATATATATATATATATATATATATATATATATATATATATATACTGTATATATGTGTGTATGTGTGTGTGTGCCTTGCATGTAAAATTTTGTTCAATTTTAAGAACACATAAGCAAATATTTGTACACAACCATACACACATTATTATATGAATACACAGATTTATAAAAGGAAAAACTACATCTACAGCTCTTACAAACGCACATATACAGTACATACCTGCGTTGACGGTAAAAACAGTAAGTCCCAAAGGTCACATTTCGCCCTTAACGCTAACCCTAACCAGTACTTACTTCAGCGTTTGGATAAAAGAACTCAAAGCTAAACGCTACAATAAAATAAATAAATAAAACCTAAGACCACCTGGGAGAGGGAAGAGAGCTTCCTAGGTATGCATTAGCATACCTGTACCATACACATGTGAACATATGTACATTGTTTATTTTCCCTAGGTAAGGGATGAACAGCATTAAATAAGAACTCATGACATAATAACAGGTATAGTTCCGAGAAATCCAACTTTGTACGTATGGATCTCTTTTCCTCTGATGGTGTCGTCTCCAGGCCCAGCAACGATGAAGGTGATGGTGATGGTGATGGTGGCGATTATTTGGCTTTTACTTCCTAGTTCAGTCTTGCACTAACCTTAGGACTTAAGCAGTCAATGTTATGGCAGTCTGACGATCGTCAGATCGAATGACCATATCATTACATTGATAAAATGACATATTTTTATTATAGCAAAATGATCGACTCGGTTTCCATGTAAGTGGCCAGCGGTACTAGTCTCATCAATTGTGAGTCAAGGGGCAAAAGTATGCGACACATTCACTCATTCCCAGTGATCAACACGACTCCTTTTCCTATGATTGCACGACTGACGGCGACAGCACAATACAAGAGGGTTATTCAAAACCTTCCCTTCCTAAAAAAAACAGGTTTTCCAAAAGCGTCACTCGCGACGGACGGCTTCCTGCCGTAGTATAAAGATCATGTCCCCCTCACATCGGAGCAATAATAGGACGTGATATTTCCCCCCAACAACAAGGGGAAAGGGGTCATGATGAGGGAAGTGGCGCATCCAGAAAGGGGACAGAAAGGGGAGAATGACACTGCCAAACACACTCAACACGTACAGCTGGTCTTGGCAACGGAGGGCCACTCCCCTCATCAGCCTTTCAAATTCATTATTTATCACTTTAATAAGCGAACGATTACGATCACTCCGAGACATGAAACGCTCTTCCAGGAGGGACGCCGAAGCCTCTTAACCATACCGTGAGACTACCCCGAAGGGTGCAACGATGGTTGCTGTACGCGACGATGAAGGGAAATATCTTAATGTCACTCTGAGAGAGGTGTACAAGTGAGGGCAACGCGGGTGAACGCCAGAGAAGACTCCCCTCGCTGGCGGCGGTCGTGAGAACACTGGTGGAGCAGAGAATGAGAGACCCCCAGGGGCCCGGCCATCTATGTTGTGTGCGAGTGTGTGTGAGTGAGGGGAAGTGAGGGATGAAGGCACAGGGATGCGCGCATGAGAGAGAGAGAGAGAGAGAGAGAGAGAGAGAGAGAGAGAGAGAGAATTGGGGAGGGAGAGAGAAGGTACCACCCGCGCACAGGTTTTCTAGCTGCCCACCTACTCGAACCACCTCAGTGGCTTTATGATTAATACTGTTCCCCGAAAGACCAAGAATGCAGGTGAAAAAGTATTCAACGACTCCTTCTAACTTAGAAACCACGTGCGTATAATAATTAACAATTGTATGTGAAAGATCCTCACTAAGCAAACAAAAAGGAAACACATAAACATTAATAGTCACCTACGCAAACATACAGACCACCAAACGTATAACATCATATCAGTCACGAAAGAGGTTAGTAGCAATATCTTCGATGTTTACAAACAACGATAAATCTCGTAACCTGATGACGGACATAACCTAATGCAAAAACGAAGCCCTTAACGTACATCAAAGGAATGCTCAGACTAGCCCTGAAGTGATCGTCTTTAAAGTCATAAACATGGTTATGCCGCCCCTAATGATAATTACATTCGGAGGCAAACAACAAGCAATCACTGCCTAACTACGTTAACATACATTTTCTCTGCCAGAGAGCTCTGGCGCACATTATATGCCCTCAGGTCCCAAATCATGTCAGGTCGCATAAAAAATAGGAGGGGAGAGCCTCAGACCACATAGCACGGCGTACATATTTCACGTAAAAGGTTCTATATACTAAAAACAATGTATTTTACCTATTCATTTCAAGTCTCTGATCTTGCAGCGGTTTAATATTTCAAAATGGAAGATTCAAGCAAAATATTATCAGTAAATAACTTCCGACAACCTCACTTTCGCTATCACTAGAAAAGTTTATCTGATGACTCCCACACTGTTTTCTATATAAATTCACGGTAATTTCTCTACAATGCAATTATACACATTCAGTATGAAAATAGCAAGGAAAACGTGGTTTCTGCAACACAAATGCGTGCCTGTGCTTTTAGAATGTTATGAAGACAAAGATTAAAAATAATAAGGGTGTTTATAATCTAGTTTGAGGAAAATGAAATCGAAATCTTGTTTTGACCCAAAGTTGAGACAAGTGATTTCTTCCAAAATGGATCGATGAAAAAATAAGAACCATTAAAATGCAAGCTGAAATTGTACCTATTTAAATGTTACAAGTATTTTTTTATTAAAGAATAAGAGGAAAATATTAAACAGAAAAGCTGAAAACTATATAAAATCGGAAGTATATACACTGTTTTTTACACAATCAGAAATACATTGATCTGACTTTCATTAAGAGAAAACAGTAACCGACTGATAATTCCAGGAACATCAAAAGGAAATTGCCTTGGCAAAAAATTTCACGAGATTTTTACGATCTAAAGGGTGTAAATGGAATTTTCAAGAAAAAAAAGCATTAAAAGGAGGGGGTAAAACTGCTTTTCATGACATTTTATATGGTCAAAAAGGGATAAATGATATTTTATAAAAAAGATCACAAAGGGGCTAATACTAGTTTTCCAGGACCTTAAGATAAAATCAGCTACTGAATATTTTCAAACATTTCTAATTTTCCAAGACCTTAAGATAAAATGAGCTACTGAATATTTTCAAACATTTCTAAGATAAAAAAAAAAGGGGCATAAGTTTATTTTTAAGACATCTTACAAGATGAAAATAGCTAAATAATATCCTCGAAATGTTCGCAATAAAAATGATAGGTTGATTTTTAAAAACATTTTTCAAAAGGCTGGAGGAAAAAGATATCAAGAAAATTTCTTCCAAATGGAATAGCAAACTCTGCAACGAAAGACGTATATCAACAGAATCGGAAGTTAAAAAACTTCCACATTCATTACCTTGATTCAATTGAAATGAAGGAGCGCTGAATCAACACTGGCCGGGAGTGATACAGGATGCCCACACTACCGTGACTGAAAATCGTCAATAAATCCGATACCAAAGCTAATACTTGCAACAAAAGATCCTTTTCCATTCGCTCCACGGAATCCCACATGAAATTCTGCTCCTCTCAAATACCAGGGCTTGCAACTCTCCCCCCCTCCACCCCGCTAACCCCTAACACCCTCCGGCTGCAAAGGTCACTTCAAGACACAGCATGTCCTCAATAAGAGGGACAATTACACACGTAAAATGTACCCTCAGGAATTTTTTTTTTTAATGCGCTGAGCTACGGTTCCTCGAGTTTCTCTCTCTCTCTCTCTATATATATATATATATATATATATATATATATATATATATATATATATATATATATATATATATATATATATATATATATATATACATATATAAATAACTGTCCTGTCCCTGCTTCTGGACGGTTGATCCTAATACTTTGTAAAAACCTCTTAAATATTTAATCCTGTTTTGGCAGTTCTACTAATTCTTCAATTGTGTTGGATTCCAGGTACATATGTTTCCTTTATAATCCCCATCTGTCATTTATATGAGCTTTCTTTGTAAACATACTTTTATATTTGTTTAGTCTGCTTAGTAAAGGACCTAGTGTCGAAAGGCCTCGCAGCACTCCAGTGTTTCCGTTTCCTTCGTGGATTTTATCTTTATTTACTGTATATATTCATCACGTTCCATATTTTCGTGATTCAGTTATACATATATACACACACACACACACACACACACACACACATATATATATATATATATATATATATATATATATATATATATATATATATATATATATATATATATATATATTAAAAAGTATCAACCCAACGAAAATTATCAGCTAATTCCTTCTTATTCTTACCATACAAATACTCAAGTTTCCACATTCAAAAAGGTTGAATTTAACTTCCAATAACATCAAAAATAATAATGTTGCCGTAATAACTATAATTCATTTCCCAAGACAAAACGCTGTCTACACATTACACCCATTACTTGAGAGTATGTATGTATATGTACCCGTATTTATATTTTAAGGGAGGAAATGCAATAAATAAACATGAAGAATCCCTTTGCTCCTCATCAAAACAATTATGTGGTACGGTAATGACTGTGATTCTGAATTAATTTTATACATACATATATACATACACATACACACACACACACACACACACACACACACATATATATATATATATATATATACATATATATATACTATATATATATATACACATATATGGAACTTTTTATCACACCGTGATACCTCAGTGGTAGAACGTCGACTGGAGTTGCTGGATAAATATCTGTGACGAGGGATCGCGACCCGGCAGTACCAATCCATTTATCACTTATGAATTCCCCTTCGGTGATAATTCCCGAGGTTGCGTAAATTTGATATTAAGTGACATTTGTAGCTTCATGATTACACACACACACACATACATATACTGTATATATGGACTAAACTGAAATATACACACACACACACACACACACACACACACACACACACACACACACACACATATATATATATATATATATATATATATATATATATATATATATATATATATATATATATATATATATATATATGTGACGATGTGTCCAGTGCCTGATCTTCAAATTAAACCTGGTATCTAAGTGCTTGATATTTGATTTCCAAGCTTACCATTTATCCGACAATTATACTTACCTCACAACAGCCAGACACCTGAACCCTCATCACACATACAAAACGACTGATTTCTCTAAAGGCAACAGTGATCCCTTATAAAACTTATCGATCATGAAAGAAAGCAGAATAAGTTCATTAAAACAGGTGTGAGGTAAAATCAAAGGGCATCACTCCAATAACATTATAAAAGTCTAAGTATTTTTATTTCCCTGGTTCAAGCTCACTTCAATTACTTGAGAAAACACCTCACTTACCACTCTATTTCTAATTCAAAGCAAAATTACTGGTGGGTCAATAAATGAAACTCTGATATAGCAATTTTAAATACAAAAATTTATTTCTAAATTCAAAGATTGTACATGACATTAACAGTCTCAGGGAAATTTATTATTACTTGAAAACAAAACAAAATTAGATTAAATCTGGATTAATCATCAGTTAAAATTAAATCAGAAATTAATTTATTAATTAATAAAAAAATTATTCAAGTAAAATCTAAATTGTTAAGTAACAAAATTTGACTGAAAGGAAATACCACTAAATTGATTCCCTCTGTATGCATGGCTGTCCATATGTGTGTGGACAGGTCTTAGACAAGATACAGCTCTTCCTTGGGTGAGTCGGTAGAGTTGTGGCCTAGCACTCGCTAGGCCCGAGTTCGACTCTCCAGCCGGCTAATGAAGAGTTAAAGGAATTTATTTCTGGTGATAGAAATTCATTTCTCGCTATAATGTGGTTCGGATTCCACAATAAGCTGTGGGTCCCGTTGCAAAGTAACCAATTGGTTCTTGGCCACGTTAAATAGTAAGTCTAATCCTTCGGGCCAGCCCTAGGAGAGCTGTTAGTCAGCTCAATGGTCTGGTAAAACTAAGGTATATTTAACTTTAACTTAGACGAGACTTTTTATTTTAAAAACTCTTTAAAAACGATATTTAGAGAGGAAGTGGTATTACAGTTAATAATAACATATATTATTACATAGTTTCAGAACAAAAGAATCTCTAGTTACTATAATAAAATGAAAGATATCGTCTCATGGAAAATTCCTGAATGATGTTAGGCAACTTACGTAATAGAATTTTCCACCCAACAGTGTTTTGATCAAGATGATCGAGTCATATAGGAATGAGGTACTTCAGCAGTTTTGAATATTGACTAAACAAGTTGTCTTTATAGCGACCAACCACTTTCTGTCTCTCTCCAAGCCACAGCCACACATCGTCCTTTAAACCATACAGGGTTTAATCACATTGACTTTACGCTAACTCTGTTATGGCATTTGCGCATCTGAATACAAAATTATACAGTACACAACAATACACATACACACCACGACTAAGGGGAGATTACTGCATTATGAAAACCACAGCATAAGAATATATGGACTAAACTGAAATACAGTTCAGACCATGCTCGAAGCGCATACTAAGAATTCCGTTTTTTACATCTCAACTCAAGCTAAGCTACCAATTTTAGTTTACTGGAAGACTTTATGGGTGAGTAGCTGCCCTACAGAATTTAAACCTAGACTTTATCGAATCTATGTAGATGACACATTCCTAATCTTTAAATATGTCGAACACATCCTCAGATTTCTTGATTATTTTAAATCCACAATTCAAATGTGAAATTTGTATGTGAAATTGACAATAACCATAAATTCCCATTCAATGAAACAACCACTGCAAGAGACAATACCACATTTTCTAAACCTATTTATAAAAAATTCCACACATACTGGACTATGTCTAGTTTCTAAATTTTTCTTCACTAGCATAAAAACATTAGTTAATCTAGCATTAATATTTTTTCGTTTCAAATTATTTGATCTAGAAATTCAGTACTTTTGTTCCACTTCATCTGCAGTCAATTTGTCAACAAAAGGTTTTAAATCTTTCTGGGCAAAAAATTCACTCCACAAATCCCAATTTCAGTGTACCTATGGACCTCAGATATCTTAAAACATCACACTTGGGGAAATCTTAGCTTTGAAATACAGACTAACCTTAACAAAATATTACAAGTTTGCCTTTTGCCTTTATTAATAGATTCACAACTGACTCTTAAATAACCAATATATAATCCCTTAAAGCTTAATAGATTCAGATACAACATTACTGGTTTCAAAACATAATTTCTAAACACATGTGTCTCCATCATATCACAACTGCAGGCCAAAAAGACCATGGAATCAAAATCCTCTATAAAGCAATGGACAAACTATAATGTCCAATTAGCAAAATGTTCAATATAATGCCAATTAACTAGGTTTTACTTACCTCAAGTGCTGCAGGTCATTTTGTTATTCAGTGCTTAGTTTCTTCTCTATGTTTTATTCAGTGTTTAAAGCCAACACTTCAAGACAATCAGGCTGGCTGCCATTTTGGATAACAATATTTATTTCCTTTTTTACATGGTTATGTTAAATGCATTGTCATATTTTATCTTTTGTACCTCTCCTCTCTTTTTACACAGAAAAATCAGTACATTATCTTATGGCTAACATATATTCATAAAAACGTTCATTATTTATATTTTTCAGCCTGATGATAAGGATAAGGAATTCCCAAAATATTGCTAAAAACAATAAATAAAAACCTTACTGATTTTACAACTTTTCCTTTTCTTGCACAGAATTATATATATATATATATATATATATATATATATATATATATATATATATATATATATATATATATATATAAGTAACTGGAGTTGTTTTAGACAAGAAAATGCCATTAAAGCTCAATATGAAGATTTATAAGACAGCTACCAGGCCCGTACTATTATATGGGGCAGAAACCTGGGCACTTAAGAGGAAAGAGGAGGAGGAACTGTTGGAAAGAACCGAGATGAGGATGGTTAGATCGATTGCTGGAATATCACTACTGGACAGGAGGGAGAGTCAAGATATAAGAAGAATGTGTGGTATATGTAATGTAAAGGAGAAGGCTAGGGAAGCTCATTTGAGATACTAAGGTCATGTAATAAGAAGAGAGGAGGTGGAACCAATCAAGAGAGCTAAGAACATGCCAGTGATGGGGAGGAGGAGTGTGGGACGTCAACGGATCAGATGGATGGATGTGGTGAGGAGGGATATGGGTGAAGTGGGACTGGGGGAAGAAGATGCAAGGAATAGAAATAGATGGAGAAAGTTGACTCGACCAGCCGACCCTCCTATACAGTGGGACTAATAAGGTCGAAAGAAGAAGAAGAAGAAGAAGAAGAAGAAGAAGAAGAAGAAGAAGAAGAAGAAGAAGAAGAAGATATATATATTTATATATATACACATATATATATATATATATATATATATATATATATATATATATATATATATATATATATATACATATATTACATAATTAATTTACTATAGTCATATGAATATTCATAGGTACATACAATTCTTTGCATACACGCACAAATGCTCTCAGTCCTATTTGGGGAAATTGCGAGTTCAAGATATATTACAGGCTCCTTTTGTACTGTACATCAAGATGTTGCTCAGAATACGAGTAAACGTGAAATACTACGTCCTTTGCATATACGCACAAAATGGCCTTCGTCGCATTTTGAAAGATGTGCGTTGAAGAAGCAGTGCAGATCGCCTTTGTAAATAAAAACTTTAGTCAGAAGTTAAGAGAGACGGTTATCTACAATCTTCTTTATAAAGTGAACGGATGAGGGTATGCAGTAAATCCCGAGCATTTCTGGGATTAAATATTATTTAAAGCCAATGTCATGGAAGCCAAACAAAAATCTAAAACCTTTGCTCAAACACCGTTTCGGAATCTCAGTGGTGAACTCAAAACGAAACAGCAGCTCTTGATTTCAAATACCATAATATAATTTTGGTAAGCAAATGTACAGAATCTACACACTGAATAACTGGAATGATTCCTCATCAAACACATAATACGTCCACTGACGTTTCAAACATGGAAAAAAAAGCAAACCAAATTACTAATATAGGAATGTAACCTGAACTAAAACGCACAGGTACAAAGTTTATTCCTGGAGGAGAATTTTACTTTTGGCTCCAAACTGACAGGACCTGAATATCAAATCACACGTCTTCTAGGGATGGAATCCAATGAAGAAGAAAAGTACCTGACCAGCAATAAATAAATCTCCATCACAACCAAGCCGAACTAACATTTTGAAAAGGAATCGCTTGACACACAACCGAACCAGTCCGCTCTCATGAATAAAGGACTGCCAGGTCACTGGCGAAGTTGAACTTGGATATGACGCCCATGAAGCTTTATGCAGACATAGTGGAAAAATATATAACCCTTGAAATCAATTTTTCAAACTAAATTTCGCACATTTTAGACAGATGGGTCCCCAGTTTCCATATACTATTTGGCAATTTGAGAAAAACTGAGGAATGACATCCTTAATTAAGTATGAAAAAGATATTACTTCAAACGCGAGACCGTGGGGAAAACATTAAATTTTCGTGAAAAGATATATTACTTCAACAGCAAACTTTGGAAAATGGATTTCAGTATGGCGAACATCTTCGAACTTTGGTGAAGGCGTTCAAGTAATGTGAACATATGTTACTTACTTAAACTTCAAGAAGGTATTAAAAAGAAAAACATACCCATACCCAATTTACTTAGCCCACCTTAAGCACCTCCGACCCAAATATTTGCTGAAAATCTATAAAGACTCTCATCAGTTATGCTCTAATCCGACGACTCTTAGCCTAGGGTGGGAAATCAGGTTCACGATGGTATGATGGTGAGGTAATTAATCACTGCGCAGCCGATACTTAATGTCCTTTTCTGGATGTGCTCAGATAACATCCCGTGAGATAGGACCATAGAAAGTCAAGAAAAGTGTCTACGCAACTCTGTGGTTGTTAAATAACCCTCAGTACGTTTTTGTTGCTTCCTTTTAACAGAGAGAGAGAGAGAGAGAGAGAGAGAGAGAGAGAGAGAGAGAGAGAGAGAAATAATAAACGTGAAACTAAAAGCTATGTAACAGCAATGAACTGCTTAGGTGTTTTAATTACAAATGATACAACAAGCATGCAAAAATTACCAAGAGTCCGAATGTCGAGCTATTAGAAGCATGGGTTAAAATCAAACCAAATACTGGTTATGAGCTACGTGTCCAGTTGGCCTATACCATTCCCAGATACAGCCTGTAAATTACATCGTACTTTACAAATCGTACTTTGCATATGCCTTTTCATAATTACATTAATGCAGCCCAGTAGCTACTCAGACACATCAAAACGTCCTATATAAGAGTAGGGTACAAAGTGAAAACAGGAAGAAGCTAACAAAATTATCATAATCGAGACGGATATTATAAAGACCGTATTTCTAAGAAATCACACAACTACAACACATTCAAAGAAGCCTGCGTCTCAGCAACAGATATGAAATTCTATCTAAAAGGATCATGAAGTACAAAAAATCTGTTATGCGATCGATACCATATTTTGAAATCTGATATTTCAAGTACAGTTGTGTACTTCCATGTTCACTTCTAACAATAAATAAATATATTTTCAAGGATAAAATATTTTCTCATCGTCCCTCATATGTGACAAATGCACCGCCACCATCTCGGTCACGGCTGACATCACCAAGAAATCTTAGCATCCTGCTCGAGTACTAAGGTCAAGGTCAAGCTCAAGACTCTCTCTCTCTCTCTCTCTCTCTCTCTCTCTCTCTCTCTCTCTCTCTCTCTCTCTCTCTCTCTCTCCAAAATTTACCTGTGACTTAAACAGCACCTTTGGGTACTTAGTGAAGTGGTTTAAGTAGTCTCTCTAATCAATATCGTTTGACAAAGAACTTAATCTGAAAGCTGCGTCTTTGAAGTTGCAAAAGTTACATTTTTCAGGGGATAGATTAATACTTTTATACGCAAAATTTACAAATAAATACACACATAAACAAACAAGCAAGGAAACGCACATACATACATACATACATACATATATATATATATAAATATATATATATATATATATATATATATATATATACATAGAATGTTCACACTACCATTTGCATGAGCAATTCGTAATCATCGAATTTAACAAAGATTTGTATTACAGTTGTTTTCATGTATGCCATGAAGAAAACTCTCTCTCTCTCTCTCTCTCTCTCTCTCTCTCTCTCTCTCTCTCTCTCTCTCTCTCTCTCTCTCTCTCTCTCTCTCTCTCTATATATATATATATATATATATATATATATATATATATATATATATATATATATATATATATATATATATATATATATATATATATATATATATGTGTGTGTGTGTGTGTATACACACATATGTGTGTGTTTCCACTTCAATAAACCATCTGTGACACAAAGTTTTAGGCAGTGGAAAACAACTAACATACTTCATTCAAAATTCATCAAAACTCTTTGATTTTACCAGCGTCGCCTATTCACCTGACCACCAACTTCAATGACGCTGAGACGAGATCGATGGTGATCAATCGTTCATATACACCAGATCATCGTGATAGTAACGGTCACTATCCACTCTCCCCCTTTATCTTTCTGAAACATCATTTAGTGCAACCTCATTCGTGTTTTACAGGACAAATCAACAACTTACGTGCAGGTTTGTGTAGACATGTATAAATATAGGCATTATATATATATATATATATATATATATATATATATATATATATATATATATATATATATATATATATATATATATATACACATATATATATATATGTGTGTGTATACTGTATATGTGTCCCCTCTCCGAAAAATCAGTTTTATAATAAATATACCGTAATAAATATAATTTTCAAAGCCACCAATTATCAAACATTAAATAACCTCAGATCTTTCTACACTAAAATTCATATTTATTGAAATGTATTAAAGACATCGACGCACAAGGGGCGGGAAACTACGGCCTTTCTCATCGACGCCCAGGGGGCGGGAAACTACGGCCTTTCTCAAAGTTCATGCCTAATAAAAATGAAAAGATGAAATATGAGGAACAAGGAAAGGGTCGAACTTGAGTGGGAGAGAGAGAACTTCCCATTTGGATCAAATTTGCAGAGGATATCACTTGAGTAACGGCAATCCCATCCCTTACTGCTGACCTCAAAAAGGTGAAGTGGGAGGTTGCGACCTTGCATTAATGTCAAAAATAAGAAGTCCAACTATTATATGAAAAAAGAAAAAAGTATAACGCATGTATGAGTCGAGTCACAGATCAGATGTATCGTCTTTCATTCATTCTCGCCTACGACCAGAACAAAAGCAACTGCACTTCGTTCAGACTCTCGATACGAGAGCATTAAGCCTGGATAAAATTAAGATATGTAAAAACACTTGAAAAAAAGAAAACCAGATTCCCGAAAACAATATTTTGTAAAATATTGCATTTTTCACGTAGAATAAGGAGTTTGAGATAAAGTGCCTTTAGTAGAAGGCAGAACTTGCAAAAGGATGCACTATCGAAAAGGGTCCCTGAAAAAGAGGAAGCGAGAGTGAATGAAAACAGAACTAGGGATCCTCATGGCAAAGGGGCTCGGAGAATTTCCGCCGCTCATATCTTTCCTGTGCTTTATCGTCCGATAATCTCCACTCACATCCAGCCTACTTGCCATAGTTCTCATCCAAGTTGGTCTGGGTCTTCCAACTCTTCGGGTGTCCTAGGGTTGCGCCAAGGAACAATGACAAAAATAAGGAAGGAGGCAGATGTTGCGTCGTCAACGGCAAAACAAAAGCTGCTAGATAAGGAACCCAAAATTCCTAGATGGTCATCACACAATAAACCAGGAATCATATAGAGATCACAGCATCCCCCAACAAAGGAGGTTTATAATAAAGTGTTTTGAGAAACTGGGAATGAAGTAGAGTTCCGATTTTCACCCAATATTATTTCAAACAACTGGAAAGTTTTTATTTGAAGGACTGAAGTGGTCTATTTTTATTTATTTATTTATTTATTTATTTTTTTTTGGTGATAATGATGGGGAGTCACAATAAGTTTCATGAACAGCAGATTCATGTTCCAAGAATACATCAGACGAAACATAAACACCACATCAAGGTTATCCATCACTTCCTTGGGAATAAGGTAGACTGCTATTCACGACTTTGTGCTTTAATGGTTTGCATTTAAGACCTTGGACAAGTGACCTGCAGAACCTACAAGAAAAGATATTTTGGAGCAAGAAGGTTCAGGAACGAGCTCAGTTCGTTAGCTCTGAAAACGTTACAACTTGAGAACCGGTGAGGGTGTCTATTTCTCCAAAGGTAATGCAGCAGAAGAGTTCGAGCAGGTGAAACTGAAAAAGTAAGTAGCAACGACTAGTTTTGAATAAGTTGAATAAGTTAAAATTTTAAAAGTTCTAATGAACACACTTTTCAAAGGCCACAACAGTTTACAAATGGAAGGCAAAAAAAAAAAAAAAAAAAAAGAGTCCAGATATCTGCACATAAAAAAAAAACAGCGAGTAAATTAAATCATTCAGAAAATTAAACTTCTCACAAGGAAAAATCAGAGATCTGTATAGATAAAATTCAACAAGAAATACCTGTAACTTTACGCAAATTAAAGTAAATACAGAGAGAGAGAGAGAGAGAGAGAGAGAGAGAGAGAGAGAGAGAGAGAGAGAGAGAGAGAGACTCAAAACCACCAATTTACTCATTTTTATTTTAAATATATCTACAAATACTGGAATTTCATCTGGCCCTTCCGATCAAAATTTGTAAACAAACTATATTTCCATTTTAAGACACTAACCAAGGGACATACCGAGTCCTTCCATTTCTGAGATGTTCCATTCGTTTTCGGGGATGAATATGATCCCCTTCTATCGTGAGTGGACACTTTTCTTGACTTTCTGTTAACAGAGAGGATTCCCCAACACAATCACTCTTTCATCATTCTAATCGCACAATAAGAAATTTCAAATGGAAAAATATCTTCTTGAAAAATGGAAGATTGGCATGTGTGTCATCACTATCGTTCTTTCCTTTTATTACATACAGGTTTTGCAAAAGGCATGAGTAATAAAGAATACTTGAGTAACTGGATACGGGTAATTTACTTTCAGAATATATTTAAATATTGGAGTACGACAAACCTTCAACCCGTGGCACAAAAATGAGTTAAATCAAGCATTTGGATGCAGTTACTACGAGGTAAATATGACGGCACTATACACTCCCCCGAAGCGATTGTCTGAAAAATATATTTTACTCTATTGTAGTCCTGAACTCATTTCATGTGTTATTGATACCATCATGTACGTATACATGTAAATACTATTTCAGTCTTCCAAACAAATTGGGCAAAACATTTTTGACGAATTATTTCCAGGGAAAAAGCATAACTTCTCTTTATAAATCATTTACATAAATTACAAGTCTGAGTGAAACTGATTTGCAAGAATCAACCATCGAAAAGAGCATTTTTGAATGCAGAATAGAGAGAGAGAGAGAGAGAGAGAGAGAGAGAGAGAGAGAGAGAGAGAGAGAGAGAGAGAGAGAATTCAAATACCAATTGCAGGCCGTTTAACATCAGGCAATCAAGTTCCTCGATTTTCACAGCATGGAAAGACATGAACAAGCTGTTTATGGGAGACGTGTCAACACCAAAATCCAATTCCTCAGCAAAATATCATGAAGCTAAATACGTCTAAAAACGTCTGCAGATTAAAGACCCCCGCTCCTTTACGTTTCATCTAAACTTTATGTCGAGGTATTTTATTTGCCGTTCACATTAATTTTACTTTCGATAATTTAACGGCTATCTTCTTTAACTAGGACGTACAACCAATAGTTAATACTTGACGAATCCGGTAAAGTTTCTGTGAATTCGAATACTCGTTTGATGGGGAACTGGGCCTCCTGAAATATTTATGAATCAATTTCTGATAAGCTAGAGAGATACGATTTCACCTAGCAATTGAGAGAAAAGTTACATGTAAACATATGCATGTACTTATATCTAGAATGAGTAAATGAACACCTGAAAAATACCTAAGGACAAGAAAAATTAACAAAAAGATATATATATATATATATATATATATATATATATATATATATATATATATATATATATATATATATATATATATATATACATACACTGTATATTTACATATATATATATAAAAAATATATATATATATATATATATTATATATATATATATATATATATATATATATATATATATATATATATATATATATATATATATATATATATATATATATATATATATATATATATATATATATATATATATATATATATATATATAATATATAGAGAGAGAGAGAGAGAGAGAGAGAGAGAGAGAGAGAGAGAGAGAGAGAGAGATTCCAAGATTACAGACATACCACCAAACACACCGTCTCCAAGTACTAAGCGAAGCTAAGGTTGACGGTTATACGTGATAGCAAGAGCAACGAGAGATGGAACCTCTCCCACCTGCTTGGAGTCCTCTCTCTGTGTGATGTCTCCCCAATGTTTACATCCGATGCAATCTCTTAGTTTCAAAATTAATTTTGTGTTTGTTCATTCGTCTTTCCAGACCTGCTCTTTCCAACGTTCAACTCTGTTTTAAAACACCTGAGTAATAGTTGCACCAAACGCGTCACAACTGCCTCTATGTTCGAGATCTACACACCTGGGATAAATTGATTCCAGTACTTTCCAGTACCTTTTTCACCTGACAAAAACCCTCGCCTTTTTTTTTGTTTAATGGCATCGTCTATCTCCTCTTTCCAATTATGAACATAGTCTACTACTTAACTTTGCAAGGCGAGGAAAGGAAGGAAGGAATAAACGCCACAAATTTGGAACTTAGGGATTAGTTTTTGTCTTGTGCACTTTGTACATAATGACTACATGAACTAATAAAAGGTGAAAACACTGATGCATAAATATGGCTTAAATAAAAAGTGAGGTAATGTTATAGATGTGTGTACAATATGCGCCTACGTAGAAATACTTTGCTTCTACTGATAGTTTGGAGTTCAGTTCAAATCACTAACTCTATATCCATTACTTTGTTTGTTGTTAAGATGTCACCTTTTTCCTTTATTGAAGTTCTCTGCTAGACGCTTTCCATCACACTGGATTACTGATTCCCTTGTTTCCCTCCTCGGCAATTTTAAATCTAAGGCAATCCTCGCATCCTTCATTCGATCTTCCTCCTCTCCGCTGAACGCCCACGACCATTACCAATGCGACGCCAGATCACATATTAAAATCTCTGCTGCTAAGTCTATGTGATTGCTCTCTCTCTCTCTCTCTCTCTCTCTCTCTCTCTCTCTCTCTCTCTCTCTCTCTCTCTCTTATGATTTCGGTCACTGTAGAGCTCATGGGGAGAGCTACTCCTCTCACTGCGCCAACTAGTAACACCCGTCAGGCCATGTCTTTATATTTACTCCGTGAAAATCAGTGGCTAATGATCGCTAATCCTCGGAAAGCACGGCTCTGGGACTGTTTCTCTTTTTCTCGCTCTTTCTCTAATGCCTGGCCTTTGTGATTCTGCTCCTTGTTTCATGAATGACATCTGTTGCGTCCTTGCTGGTTAGCTCTGCAATTCTTATTAGCCTTTCCTTGCTTTCCGCCTCAGACTAGAAAAGACCATTTGGCTGCCTGTCTCACTGCCCTTTGCATTTCATATGTTTGCTTCCATGAGTATTTAGAAAGTTATAGCTTTATGTGAACTTAAAACTTTTTTAAAACATCCTTCAATAATGCTAGTCTTAACACCCATGATGGATGTTCCGAGAATAATCAATCACGGTTAGCCCTGCATATTGACATGAACAAGTATCTTACACTTCTTTGAGAAATATGAGTTTGAAAATAGATTTATTCTGTGCCGTATCACTATGTGTCCTGACAATGAAAATCCAAAAAATTAAATTCAGTCAAAATGACAAAGTGTAAGATAAGTAATCCTATGAAATCTCTAGCAATGGCCCAAATAAACTATCTGTGCGCAAGCATGTGATCCAACACATCTCAAGGAGAGAAGAGGTCGAACTGAAAAGGAGAAGCTAAAGACATCAATATCGTTCAAAGCAAAAGAGCCTCAGACAATGAGTCTGCCAAAGCAAGAAATGATGACTGACACACTGACTACATCACAACGGCAAATGATGGACATCAGAATAAGTCTGAGAGAATCAGCCCCATCATCCTCTGCGTACACCTACAGACAACTAAAAGTTCATTCCTTTTATCTTCGGAATGGGGACTTAATTCCATTAGCATAAAATATTTTTATTTTAACCTCCTTTCGGGTGTTACTTCCCTTGCTCGCTCTAAAGCGCAACACATAAAGACTTCCACAACCGAGGATATATGCGCAGAGAGCACTTACTTCCTCTTCCAATAAGCTTGTTAAAAGATTTGATCGAAGGCATTTGATATAAACTCTTTGCTTTTTTTTTTGGTAAAGTATTTACACAATGTATGTGAACCTATGGGTCATATCAGTATTTTCAACAATATTTAATTTAAAAACCAAGTATTAATTAAATAATACGTGTAAACTGCCAAACATTCATGAAAGGTAATATTACGATCGTTTTCATGCTGTCTCATCAGCAGTTTTGTTTTTGGAAGACTTCAAATACAAAAATATTGACACAAACACATATACTATATACATACATACATACATACACACACACACACACACACACACACACACACACACACATATATATATATATATATATATATATATATATATATATATATATATATATATATATATATATATGGCTGCGCTCTTAAGCTGCAACACTAATGGCCGTTCTTTCTCTTTTCTTTCCTTTTCATGTATATTATAATTCTTCCTGACCTTTCCTTTAGCATTTTATCCCGAACTGTTCTAAAGTAATTTTTATGTACTCCGCCAAATGGGTTGGCCTTACCTTCAGGTTGGATTAATCCAAAGTTCTGAATATTGTAGGATTTCTGATTATATATATATATATATATATATATATATATATATATATATATATATATATATATATATATATATATATATATATATATATATATATATATATATATATATATAACCTGAAGGCAAGCGGTCAACCTTTGGCAAAGTATATAAAAATGACTTAAGAACAGTTCGGGATAAAATGCTAGAGGAAATGGGTCGGGAAGAGAAGAAATCATAATATACATGGGAAAAAAGAAAAGGGAAAGAACGGCCATTAGTGTTGCAGCAGCTTAAGGGCCCAGCCATCTTCCATTATCAACGCCCTTTTAGGAAGTTTTGTTTTTATTTTCTTCGTCTTATGGAAACCCCTTTTCAGGAGGTCCTCCGAAAAGCTTCAGAATAAATTTTTATTTGCTCCAGACACTCGCGATGTCGATGGACCAGCCAACCACTAACATATAATCGACAGCCCTTCGCTGTGTTTTTGTGAGCTTGTTTTTAAAATTTCTAAATTATCCCAAAACATTTCCACGCCGATTCGCTTTTACGCAAATGGTCATTTAACACTGAATGGGAAGAAGTGGTTTTGGGGCCCATTTAGGTTAATGGCCCGGCACTCAGAATATTCCTCTCTTCACGATCTGGCAAGGACATGGAATTTCGAAAATTCATGACAAAAGACGCTCTTGTCGCTCTTAGGTGCCACACTGCTCAGAAAGGTGAGTTCTGATGCAGCCCCACGAAGAAATCATTATTATTATTATTGTTATTATTATTATTAGCAGAGGGTTATTTCTTCTTGAAGTGGATTAGACATTGAGGATTTTCCGTTCAGCCCGCATACACATTTCCAAAGAGACAATCTTACCAATCTGACGACCCTGCTAAGGAACCTTTGCGAACAGTGATCCTAAGTCAATTGCAATAACAGGGTGTTATTCATTATTACTATTTCTTTAGCGACACACCTAGAATGTTCATATTATAATAAAATAATCTTGCTTTTTTGGTCAGCCTAGTTCATATAATTCTATTCCACACTTTGACCTTGAATAACTTTGGAAATCTCGATGATAAAGTCAACAAAAGAATACGAACGAACGTGGTCTTCAAAAAATGTTTCGAATAAGAGGACGGAATTCCCTAGAAGTGTATGGAAAGCATTTGTTACGGATAAATACATTAGTGAAAATTTATCTTGCGAAAACAATGTCGGTATTAACGCATGCAGACCATACAATCTTCTGCTATTAATGTGAAATGAAGTGGTAGAAAGTAATAAATAAGGTGATACAACAGATTTGTAGGTGGATTACTTGAAAGTCAGGCTCCTTTAGGAAAGGCCAGAATTCTATCAAATTAACTGCTTAAGATACAGTTCTCCCACTGCATGATACCCTAAGGTTAAAAAAACTACACTGAAAGAAAATACATAAGAACGAGAATACAAATTTACCAGCTTCGACTACTCAAATTTGAAACTGTGCAAATCTTCAGCAGATTCAACCCTTACTTACTAGAGCATTATTTACTACATGATTACTACAGACAAAACTTAAATCTAAATGTTTCTGAACAACAAAACAACTCTTGCCATTCAAAAAGAGGAAAAATCCAGGGAAAAATGAGTCGACCGATATTGAAAGGTAACAATACACCCAGGATTGCCAATTTAGCCGGAGGGTTTAGAAAGGAAGAGGAAAAATACTCTGGAAGTGAAGGCATCCTCTGCTATAGCCCCAATTAACCGAAAAACTATAAAGGAAAACTTGGACAACGACTAAAATAAAAGACACAAGAACAATAACAACTGTAAAATCAAACGTGAAAGCTTGAGTCAGTCATTTTGTTGCGAGATCTGAAGGCGACTCAAAAAGAGTAGAGCACCTGAAGGCCATTGTCAAATCCTACGAGCATGAGGCAAACATCCAAAATCATCTGCACAGATAACCATCGTCGATTAGGACTATTTTGTGCTTGTGGGAAGCAGACACTAAACGCTTTCAAGACACCGTTCTATTTGTAAGTGTACACAAAGTGATCATATTTTCCCTACCCGCTTTAGTTTCCTAACGACCACCTTCAGTTGCCCACATGATGGTAGTTCATATTTTTCAACTATAGTACTTCATTCTGTTCTTCAGTCAGAAATTTATGCCACTTTCAATCATTATTTATTAAACTGAAAAGGTTACAGTGTCCATGTTTGCTGGTGACCCAACTGGTTACTTACAGCATTTCAAAACATTATTGACATCAAAAGTTAACATCCAAGTAGGTTAAGTAATAACTTCAGATACTTGACGTAAATACCTCAGTGAGTAAATGCTTCAACCTTAGAAACAACAGCAGCCAGAATTCGAAGGCTTAAAGCAGAAATAAAAAAAAAAATCAGTGAAGGTAACATGGCGGCTGTTACCGACTGGGGGAGGACTAACATCAAAATAAGGATTATGGCGAAATAACAGCTACATTAAGTACACAGTATAACCAGATAAGGAAAAATGAGTGGGGCACTAAAAGCAATACATTGCATAAAGCTTCATCCACTCTTCCACAATCAGTTGACGAAGTCAAATTTCCTGAAGCTGAACACAGCAAGAATTTTCTAAGATCAGGAATATAGAATGTTCGCCAGCATTATGCAGTGTGAACATCATTACAAACACTAACATTCGCACATATGGAAAATATGTGATTGCCGTCACCGGGAGACTGCTTCCTTTATGTTACTGTTATATCAGAACATATAATAAGAGTTGACTGCAAAAAGACCACACCTGGGAAAGGACACTTCTGAACTCACAATCATGAACTACATAACGAAAAAGTGACGCCATAATCGGTAATAAAGGAATGAGATAAACCTTATATAAGGAAAATTAATTATTGTAGTTATGACTGAAATTGTATAAACTCTCTCTCTCTCTCTCTCTCTCTCTCTCTCTCTCTCTCTCTCTCTCTCTCTCTCTCTTTACATCTATACATATATGTGTGTGTGTGTCTACTATAAATAGATAGCAAATATAAATATACGTATGTATGTATGTATGTATGTATGTATGCATACATATATTTGTATACAATAATATATATATATATATATATATATATATATATATATATATATATATATATATATATATATATATATATATATATATATATATATGAGGGAGAGAGAGAGAGATAATGGAAGCGTATGGTGTCAAGTTTATGATGCCTTTTCCCCTAATACCCATTTCCAGTTTGTATTGCCGAGGCGTGGAGGCCTCCATTACGAACATATTCCTCCTATTTCCACCTCATCTCCTGTGCCACCAGGAGGTTTGGGGGATGGAAATAAACACGCTTTTTCTCACCGCTAATTGGCCTTTTTTTTTTTTTAGAGGGTGAAATTTCATATGCAAAAAATTACTTAGATCAGCTATGTTTACTTCCTAGGAGAGCGATGCGCGCGATGGTGAGTTCAGAAGTTTTCTTTCCCGGGTGTGGTCTTTTTGCAGTCATCTCTTTTTAAATGTTTTCATATACCATGTACATACATATATAACATATATATATATACATATATATATATATATATATATATATATATATATATATATATATATATATACAAACACACATACGTATTTATATATATATATATACTGTATATATATATATATATATATATATATATATATATATATATATATATAATAAAGACAGAGAGGAATATACTACATTTACAACAGTCAGAAGAAACAATGCCAGTAATAGAAATAAAACATGTGAAACTAAGGGACCAAGTTACAAAAGAAAAGAAAGAGCGAATAAAACGGAGCTTGCCCTGCCATGTCACTAATAATTAAGGAAATAGAGAATTACCAAACAAAACAAAGAGAGAATCAAATTTAACACTAAGCAACAAGAGGCATAATCATTTTGGCCAAGCAAATCAGAGACCCAGGGTGGAAAGGAGGCCAAGAGAGAAAGATACTAATCACGAGAATAACCGAATTGCATCCCTGTGGAGTAATATAGCAGTAAAGCAAGAAATGAATGCAAGAAGGAACTGAACGAGAAGACGATACTCAAAAAGCACTGGTTATTAGCATTTGTAAAGAAACCAAATAATATATTTATACTTAAAAAATAAGCTATTTAATGTCCAACCTTAATGACAAAAAACACACACACACAAGTTAAGAATTTCATGGCATACTTTAAATCATTTTAGAAAAGATCCCCTTTTTCTTTCTTTTTTTTTTGGGGGGGGGCCATTTTCCTTATTATCATTCAAATAACGGCACCACTTTAGTTTTTCCTTCTGGACGAGGGGAGGGGCTCTGAAAAGTTTCTCTCTCCTACAAACAGCTATCCTCTACACCTAAAAATTGAGAACTTTTTTTAACCTCTAAATAGTCATTCATAACGTTTTTGTTGTAAGGAGGCAAGGCAAGCGAAATCGAAAAACTGTACTAACCACCGCTATTTGTGGTCATCGTTTACATCAAACCAGTTGCTCTTTCTCTACGACCACAACCTCCTTTCCTTGTATCCCTCAAACGTATGCGTTTTCCACCATGAATGCAATGCAATGTATAATATGGAGTGTCGTTGAAAGTCCATCACTATTTCAGCCTTCTGACCCAACCATTATAACCCAGTGACTTTTTCTCTTGGCCAACACACCCGACCATACCGTCATGCCATCCATCTAACTACTTTCATTCTTTCAGACTGCCCGACATCGGGAGAAATATTTTCCTACGTTCAATCATCACGAAATACGTTCGTGTTATCCTTTCACCTCAATTCTCTGTCTCATACCTATGATCTTTTTCAAAACTGAATTCGTCCATTCCATACAATGAGTGATCACAGCGCTTCTTCGGCTTTCCATCACTTCCACCTTTCTTCATAACACCTCGTTTCGTTACCTTTCAGTATTTTCACAATATGTTACCTGGCCTCCTTCTTTTCTGTTAGAACCAATTGATTTCTCCATTACACACAAGCTTCTCAAGAAATATCCCACCTCCACCCACTCTCTACTGCAGGTGGCCTTTCCTTTCCGAATCCCTCCTGTGGCCAGGGGGATTCCATAGGCGGAGGCAGGCGTCCGGAAAATCAGTTTAAATCTCCCACTCGAGGTGAAGGCGAAGTTAAAGGAAAGACCAAGAGGCTCTTGCCACCTGTCACCTTCCAAAGTTTGCATCCAACCGCACACTCGCTCCCGCCTCTGTCTCGGAGCTCTTCTTCATTCAAGCGTTTGCAAGCACCTCCACCTATCAACACATGAATAGACAAATAATGCAGATTTCCCTACATCCACTCATATCACCGAACTGGACGAGAGTATTGTTAATTACATTCAAGGAACCATAATGACTAATTATTATTATTATTATTATTATTATTATTATTATTATTATTATTATTATTATTATCATCATCATAAAACTTGCATTCTCGTCCTTTAACGCTAACGGGGAGACAAAAGTAAGTGATCAAGGCGACTAAACTTGGCAAAATCGAACTGCATCGGTTTTACACCAATATATTTACAAGCCATAAATGATCTGGACAAGGTTATTTTCCCCAAGGATAAATGTCAATATTTCTGGTCACCTTAAAATTAAAAGGTAATCAGGTTAAATCCAACCATTTCTCCACTAGTTACTGATCAGAAAAGTCTGATATATTGGGCATATTATAAAAAAAGATTTTCGGCTAAAGGGCAGGATGATAACTTTGAAACTTGAATTTAAAATGATCCATACATACTTTAAGAATGGTTCCATAAGACTGCTTCGGGGTCGACTAGGGACGGTGGGGGAGTACAGCACTATACTAATTATTATCTTGATTCATAAAAGGTAAATTAATATGTATGTTGAATAATAATAAAAATCTGTTCATGAAAGTGTCGTCAGAGCTGCACATGAAACAGACTCTTAAATAATTACCGCCGAATATAGGGCACTTCATCACAACACTGTGACCTTTGCACAGCGCGCCACTTGACTAAAATGAGTGTGGTCTGACGACAACAGGATTTTTCGGCAACCACTCGAATGCATATTGACTCATGGAAGAATCTGGGTTTGTGTTCTCGAAGAAAAAAGTTCACAGTTGAGGTTTCTTGACCCTGTCTATAAACGAGGCCCAAACATTTTCTTTGGGAAAACGACAAACAAACCTCCACAGTCATAGGTTACAGCACCTGCATGATAGCAGGTACCGCACCATACTTTAACAGTAGGATAAATATTTCCAAAAGACAGACAAATACTTAATTAAGAGCAAGTAAAATTTCGATCCCAGGATAATATCTTTCACCAGACGGATAACAGCAGTCCGAAACTGTTTCCAATAAATAGGTTGTATTCCACTTACATTACCCAAGTGACACTGATGGGATATGTCCGGTCTACATCACTCATTACGGAACATCACTGCGTGAACTGATACCTAATTAATACTTCACGTGGTGAATGAGAGGACATGAAATCTAATTATAACTGCATGGTCAAAGTGGGTTTAAAAGCGACATCAAAGCCAACACCTAATGGCATTGATAGCAACTCCATGCTAATGATAGGGTCATATTGCATAAAAAAAATAAATGTATGTCGAAATTAAATGGTCGCTCTCTTAACTTTAGGCTATTTGTTAACTGGCGTTTCCAGTGCGTCAATGTTAAACTCAGCTTAATGAGATTAACCAACTTTTCGTCTTAAGAAAATATTTAATTTCACTACAAGATGCCCCACACCCACTGACAACCAACATTTTTTATCAATCAACAGACGAAGCAAACAATTATTACACCTTATTAATTATTTTACTATTTATCATTATTGCAGTTAATCATCACATCATGGTGAGATCGTTTCACTTACACTGTCTCCCAGCGTAACTAGCATATTCGTCAAATTCTCAATTTGGGAAATAAAAAAAAATCTGCCTATTTATATTATATAAATTCAAGGGATGTGAACAGACAGGGTTATACAGCAAGCACGCGCGTACAGACACATGCATATATATACATATACGAGTATATATACACACGCGAGCGGAAGCGTATTGCGAGAGATAGAGAGGAAGGTAGGCATCATATTACCTTTGAATTTAGCCTCATAGGACCAATAAAACAAAAAACCAGATAGCAGTATCCCTAAGAGGGCTCTGCACTGAGTGTTGCAATGAAATACGGATATATCTTTAACTAGTGCCAATTAAAATCGGATAAATTCGACTGTCACCCTTTGTACCAAATTTAATGGAAAAAAGGTCAACCACCTCCTAACATTCTACATAGTAACAATCTATCTATCTACACATACTGTATATATATATATATATATATATATATATATATATATATATATATATATATATATATATATATATATATATATATATATATATATATATATATACACACACACACATAACATTTTCATAAACACATATACGCCTACCTATAGAAATATCTGTAAGAAACATACTTGATATTTACGATCGGAAGAAAGCTAATGTTAGTTTACGAGATTTTTCTCCTCAGAATCTTGAAAGAAAATAATAAAAAAGATAAAGGAGATAAAATAAACATCCAAACGTTGCCTCGGTTATTTGTTTTTTAAGTACAGGTCACTCACACGCACATCCCCTCAGCGCCGAGAGGCGAGGTTCCAATATCAGCTGAAGGATTCATCCTAAGCTTCGGTGAGTGAGTGCGGCGAGCTCTACTCGCGCGCAAACAAAATGGATGGCTTTTGTTTGGCGGCAGTGACAGAATACTGGTACCGGTAGCTGACACTGCCACTGAACTGAAAGCTTACTATATATCGTTATGCTTTCTTGCAGAAGGCACAAGATACTTTAGCCACTGAACTGAAAGCTATATCGTTATGCTTTCTTGCAGAAGGCACAAGGTAACTGAGAACCGGGAAAAATAGTAAAGTGACAATGAAAGAAAATCACCCCTGATCTACCTTTCTTTTAGAAACACAAACAAAAAAGTTTAAAAACGTTCAAGGATTATTCTGTTAGAATGACGAGGAATTAGCCTTTCTTTTTATTCTTGATACAAAATGACTGAGAATACACAATCAATATATGTCTTATATTTCAAGTGAAGCAAAGAAGGCTATTTGACAGTTGGCATGTCCTTACGACTGAACCGTTATTAGGATGGCACCAGCAGAAAAGGCGAAAAATCAAGGAATGGTACAGAAGCACAAAATGGAAGCACTCAAAAAGTACATGATGAGATGGAATGCTAATAAAAGAAACGATGTCCTCATTCGATGGAAAACCCTCCATTAAAACTGATCCAGAAGTTGGGTGAAAAGACACATTGTCTAGTACGCACAAAAATCAGAACGAAACTTCGCAGCACCACATACATCCGGTAAAGCTCCCCATGCAGAAGCCCACAGACACCAAAAGATACAAACTAGCCTTCTTAGAAGCAGGCTTAAACAGGTAATTTACTAAAGAGCTTCTTGGAATCGAAGTGAAAAAAACTGCGCCTTACACTACGTAATAAAACAAGAACAGTGATCTTAGCGCATTAATCAACGGAAGAGAAGAAATAAAACTTTATTCAACCATTTTACAGACACATATTACTAAATAGCAGTAAAAATTATAAACATATCAAAGTCACTTATATTGGTTATCAAATCCATATCAAGCTTAAAATCCCACAATTCAATAAACCTTTCCATAATTGAGACCCATCCCTCAAAACAATTCCACCTCATCTCATGCGGAAAAACAACAGCCACCAGAGAAAGTTAAATATCCCATGCCACTTTCATCACAATTTAGTTGAGCCAGCTTCATCATTAATTAATTCAGTGCATACTGCTTTATATGAAAAGGTTTCATTCCTATCTTAAGAATGTTCGGAAAAACAAGTCTAACATAAGGGTTTATAGCTCATAAGCCTTTAGAAATTTTGGAAGAGAAAAAAAGAAAGTTGAAACTCTTTTCTGACATGAAATCGATGAATTACGTCACGTTTCGTGCAACATCAGATTAAATCTCTATTCTGACACCACTCGCAAGAATCAGAACCTTTAACAGAATATCCCTTCACAATATTGTTCGCACAGAAGAAATTCAGAAATGTGGGTAAAGGTCAACGAGTCTTCCTTGCTTTGCCAACAGTTTCCCCACACGTCTAAATTCCATCCAATGGTCTGGGAACACTTCTGTGCTTCCAAAACAAGTCAGAAGCAACGTACCTGCCAAACTTTAAAATCTAAAGTCTAAGGGGAGATTTACCAACTCTAAATCCATACAGCTCCACAGGCACATTTCCATATATAAATTACTGATGCAAGAGTAATTGACTGGGTAGAATGCTACCAACGTGTTGAGAAATCAGTATCTATTCACTCACTTATCAAACAGGAACTCTTGTCTTCAAAACGAAACTAAAACGCCTTTGGAAACTTCACATTGTAAGATTCAGAGCTACATGATCATTCAGTTGTCATAACCACGAGGGCAAGTAAAGATACGCTCAATGTATTTCTATGCACTGACCTGAGAACCGTAGTATTAGGCAGCTTTACATTATGTCTGGGGGCACAGTGTGAATACTTTTCAACTCCTTATGAACTGTTCTACCGTTATGGACACATATTCCACAGTTACGCCAATGGCATATTTTCTTTCATTGCTTCACACATCACATACAGAGTATATATTATATATATATATATATATATATATATATATATATATATATATATATATATATATATATATATATATATATATATATATATATATATAGTATATTTATATAGCATATATATATATATGTATATATTTAGTGTGTGTGTGTGTATGCTTGGTTAGTAA
>NC_089750.1:35427552-35445052 GCF_040412425.1 Macrobrachium rosenbergii | reverse complement strand
TTACACACTCTTGGCTGAAGTTTGCGTTCTCCGATAATCCCGAAAACATCATTATAACAGAACTTTAATTTGACTGGAAATTCCGCCCGTTCGTTATTCTTACCTTCATTCTTGAACACGCTAAATGACACTAGCCTTCTACTTACTTACCTACTTTTCCGAACCCAATTTGACGCGTCTCATGACTAGGGAGATCATGTGCTACTTATCAGGAACAGCTGGGACCCGACATACCTGAGAAGAGAGAAAGTTCCTCAGGATTAATCGCATACTCAAATAGCTATAATATCTCAACATACAAAAATACAAGAGATGGTCAATTTAAATTCAAATACAGGAAAGAATAAATATACTTTTGCATAAGTGAAAACTGAAAAAAGAACACACAATACAAGACGTGTTAAGGTAAAAAATACACATCCTAAAATAAAGGTTCATACATGACATGTCGAGAATTAGTAAGCGAAGTTTTTTTCAAGAGGCAAACGTATACTCAAAATAATATAATTCACCAAACGATGCACAAGATACTGCGTGTCGAAGCTCTATACTTATCCAGTACACCTGACATCCGTTATTTTTCTCCATAACGAAGTATCGATTACTACTGTGCCATAATATCAGTTCGTGTAAGAAATCACTGTGTAATTGTAATCCCTTCACGAAATGCATCAAAAATGGATTATCGGATCCTTATTGGGCAACAACAATCAGCATATATATATATATATATATATATATATATATATATATATATATATATATATATATATATATATATATGATATACCCGGAAAAACTCTGAATGACACTCTATCTATCTCTCTCTCTCTCTCTCTCTCTCTCTCTCTCTCTCTCTCTCTCTCTCCCTCCCTAGCACCCTCCCCACCTCTTTCCTCTCTCTTCTCCTCTCACTCTCTTTCTCACTCTCTCCCAACACACCCATTCACTATTATAGAATTCAGCAATCAAGCTTACCTCTCTTTTCTTCTGTCCATTCATAGAAAGTGCAGTTAAAACTTACGTGTAGATAACAGTTTGTGGGCGGAGACAGTCCACTCACCAGTACGGATGAACTGATGATATTACCTAAAAAAATATCTTTCGACCGGCTGACAGGTAATTGCACGTGTGGACAAGCTAGCGCCAATTTCGTGACAGTTTGCCGCTGTATTTCATCTGGGAAGCATCTCAGATGCTTTGATCAGAATATGAATAAATTATGTATTGGCGTCATTCGTTTCACTGATAGACCCTTCAACGTTATTTGTAGGCCACTTACATTTACAAGTCCAAATTATACAATAAAAAGCTAATGTGATACAGACAATTTGGTATAGGCCTAAGCCACTGATGTCTTTTTATTATGTGTGTTACTATAATGAAAATAAACTTCACTGTCCAATTCATAAAAAACTGAACCATCCCCTCAGTTGTAATTTAAACTCATTCATAAATATTGTATGAGAACAGGCGTCTTTTTTTTATAAGAAATATTTAGTCTATATTATGTTACGCCTCTTTACTTCTTTCCTGTTATTCAGTGAATTGCTGCAAGAGTCAGCCATCCACCCCCCCCCATTCATATTAAGAAAAAAAGTGGCAAAACACTTTCCTATATGGATAACTTCAACTCGTGATACATATTTTTTATATTGGTTTTACGGACGTTTTTAACATAACAAATTACAACTCATTATTTTTACAATGAAATAAAATTCCTTAACGTAGAATTGTGTATAAAGTTACACGTACGGCATCTATAAACTTGATTAATTCGTACACCAACGTAATCACTAATCAAAGAAAATCTTTCCCTCCAGTTATCTATTGTTTTGAATACATACGGGTCGAAAAAAGATAAAAATGAATATATATCATTCTAATATATAACCATAAACGATAATTTTATTTTCGTAAATGATAGGAATAATATTCCTTACTGTGGATTGATTACATCAGCAAGAGGTGTGGATTGATGTGTTGTGTAAGCTTGTTCTTCCTACACGATATTAGTGATCATGTCTTAGGATCGTGTCTAGGACCATTTTAACACCATATGCAACACGGGAATGTGTTATTTACTTATTATATCATATAGCGTCTTCAACCATATATATGAACGGGCGGAGCAAATGACTTGTGATTATCGCTTTTCGCATGATGAAGCAGCTGCCAGATGTCGCGTAAGTTAAATTAAGTTATTTTTCATATATGTCCCTTTTAAAGGTGCTTGCTCTTGCAAAGAGGTAGGTATTAGAAGTATGGAATCTTTGAGGTATAATATGTCATCTCAATTTCTAAACTACATATACCAAAAGTTGCCGTGTTTTTTTGTTCCTTATGCAGACACTGCCTTCCACTTTTTTGCATCGTAAATTGTTGTTGTTCTCTCTGGGTAATAATTTAGTTAAGTATATCTTAGTTTAACCAGACCACTGAGCTGATTAACAGCTCTCCTAGGGCTGGCCCGAAGGATTAGATTTATTTTTACGTGGCTAAGAACCAATTGGTTACCTAGCAACGGGACCTACAGCTTATTGTGGAATCCGAACCATATTATAGCGAGAAATGAATTTCTATCACCAGAAACAAATTCCTCTTGTTCTTCACTGGCCGGTCGAAGATTCGAACTCGCGACCAACAGAAATAATTTAGTAATAAACCTCATACACAGAGATAGATTTCGCTCCAAAGTGCTTGAGAGAGAGAGAGAGAGAGAGAGAGAGAGAGAGAGAGAGAGAGAGAGAGAGAGAGAGAGAGAGAGAGGAGTTTGGTAGTGGTTTCTGCTTGCTGAAAGCGTCATGTTTAGCCGCTGTTACGCAGGCGCGGACTCAGCTTCGCTTACTACAGAAAGAAATTATCGATTTAGGCTTTCAATGTAGATTTTACTGAGGTAATACACAATTATATTATTATCATAAATCATGATAAAAATTCACGCAAAATTCTGATAAAAAAGTGATGCTATAGGGGATTTATCGTGGTAGGTTAATCATACTTCTGGCAGCGCCTGAAGAAAAGGTGAAGCGTCAGGTGTAAAATGAGAATAAATACATAAAACTGAAGGAAAATTTAATTTGTTTTGACTGTGTTTGTATGTCTGTCACGGGGTAGGGGTTCGATTTTGAGTTATAAACCTTTCTGGGGTGACACAGAGGCTGTGTGCAAAATTTTGTTTGAGTCTGTCAAGAGGTTCGGATTTCTATAGTGGACAAATGATGGGAATAATATACAGTACAAACATTCACTTGTATATATATAAGATATATGTATATACAGTATATATACATATATAATACAGTATATATATATATATATATATATATATATATATAGAGAGAGAGAGAGAGAGAGAGAGAGAGAGAGAGAGAGAGAGAGAGAGAGAGAGAGAGAGAGAGAGAGAGAGAGAGTAGGGTTTGAAAGATGCGGAAGCTCAGATTCGGCTTTTGAAAGAACCCTACAGGAAGGCCCATTATCGAGGGAAAGAAACAGTTAGAAAGAAGAGTATTCAGACGATTGCAGAATCCCACAGAATAAATATGAAAAGGAGTTTGCTGGACTGTCCTTTAGCTAGAAGAAAAATACGCATGTCAACTTGTATCCAGTTCAAGGTTCGAATACAAATACCAATGTGCATCTGTCATTCTGTCCATATAAATTCTTAAACAGTTAATATCGAAACACACGGGAACCTAATATCATTAGAGCAGTTCCCACAGAATTCAGCCTTTGAAGCGGCACCCGAGACTCCACACCACCACACCAGGGTCCCAGTGCTCACAAAGCACGACCTGCAGCTGAACAGCAAGAGTCGCAAGTAGTTCTGAACTCTTCGTGTAATCGAATTATGAGGCCCTGCAACATGAGTGGTTCGCCTCTGATTGGACATTTGACTGATGTAACCAGATTCACTCCAAGCCGATCACAACTAATCAACAAAAAATTGCCTCCCCGCCTGTCCAGCAAGCACTGGAAATAAGTTTACTTCATCATTTTCTCAAAATGGTGTACTTTGCTACATTTGTAAATTTACATCCAACCATACAAAGTTAAACATACAGAATCTATAAATACAAATAAAGCCTATGCATAAACATAGACGTTTACTGGTAAAAATAAATAAATCATATAACCACGAGAGAGAGAGAGAGAGAGAGAGAGAGAGAGAGAGAGAGAGAGAGAGAGAGAGAGAGAGTCGTGCGTCCATTTTCTTTAAAGCAGCTATATCTCAACCCCACAGAAGCACTCAGTTCCTTGACTTTTAAAGATGCATCGCCCACAGCAAGCCCCCGTTCCCACCCTCCCACCCTAACAACCTATCTTCAGATTTTAAGGAAAATAAACGTTAAAAAAAGGAAAACCAAGCAGTCCGCATTAATCAACTGTCCTTTTTACTCCTGAAAGATCAAGCGGAGTTACTTAGGTACAGCCCTTCGTCCATCCGTTCAAGAATGTACAAAATGGAGAGGAGGAAGCAAAATCTCAATTTTCTCATTGTGGTTCACACTAGTGATGTGGATCGCTTAGAAGTATTTTTCTTCGAGGCAAAAAGCATCAAGGACAGAAGCATACGTACACAGATAAATAAACATCCACTTGCGAACATCATTCATATGCATTCACCTAGAATTGAATGTAATTAGTGGATGAGATTGTCAATGTAACTTTCAACAGTTCTCAGTATAATACAACTGAAGGAAATTCGTGCAATATGAATGGAATTCCAAAATAGTTTTCTGGTGCAGAATCCTCTCATTAACCCTGTCCACACTCAACATTGTTTATGTTCTCATTATTTACAGTTGTGTGACTGTTAGCAATTTTGTGGGTTATGATGTTAGACTCACAGCTGGGCACTTGTGTTTTAATCAGTATTGCTCATACTGCGGTTAATTTTGTAGTTTTATGAGTTTTATCATATTATTTAAGCCTGTTAGACTGTATTCACTCCAAAACTATGGTGGGAATATTTAGACAATATTTTCACTTAGAAAATTTTGTAGAACAAGTTGCGGAGCTGTTACATCTCCTGTGTTTCGAAGGGTTTGGGATTGAAAACTCTCAGAACATCTGTCGTCAGTGGAAAGTTGTTTAAAGGACATCGTAAAACGACAGAATTATAAATCACTGGCAGGTAGTTGGAGGCATTTATGAAACTGTTTTAAGTAAATTTATACTTGCAAAAACATTTGGTCTTTGAAGAAATATTTGGCGGGGGGGGGATAATGTACTCCAAATTGCAGCGAGGTTGTTGTCTTTGTGGAACTATCCACAACAGCAGGAGTCTTGATCTAGTATGACGAGATTATGAGCTGTAATCCAAATGTTTGCTAACATTTTTCGTTTTAGACATTGGTCAAAATCTTCGCTTGTTGGGGCATTCCCTCCAAGCTCTACGTCTTGTGGCAGAACATCACCCTCAGAAGGTACTGGCATCTGTGAGCAAAAAAATGCTTACAGTCATATAGGCTAGTTGTGGACACAAAAGAAACGGCGCGTGAGCAGCAGTAGCAAATTCTTTAATGAAAGTTGGAACATTCCCTGGAATGTATAAAAATAGAATATTCTATTGTCTACTCTTTTTGAGAAGAAAATTCTTATTTGGTATGCATAAAAGTAGACAATTCATCCGAAGAATATTCTCCGAAGAAAATTCTCCACACGCTTAGCAAATTTAGCGTACGTATGCATAATAATAGATTATTCTTAAAAACTGAAGAATATGCTTCACATTTGAAAGGCAGGCCATCAGGTGTCTTCGAGCAGTTGCCGGTGGTGGTCGTCGCATTATGGCTGCGTTCATGAATATTAGAAAACCTAAAATATATAACGTTCGTCGCTCAGGCCATCATGTCCATGACTACAAACGTCTTTTTTCCGATTTGACGAGGATAACGTACATTGGATTGTACAAAACGTACTACTGGACAATAATGATGTTGAGACCAGAGGAGGAGCATTATCTACAAAACAGCGACTTGAAGCATTTCTTAGGTATGTGTCCGATCCAGGTTTTCAAGTCGGAAAGACTTAGGAATAGACCAATCTTCAGTTTGCCGTTCGGTTCACTACATATGAGAGACTCGTACAAATAGCTGACAACTGGATCAAATTTCCTCAAACACGGCAAGAGAAAGAAAACGCTTCCTCGACGTGGACTGCAAAATATTCATTTCCGCAAGCTATCAGGGCGATTGATTGCACTCATATAAAGATAAATAGGCCTGTGCGTCGCTTCCACCCTGACGAATTTGTTAACAGAAAGGAGTGATTCACATAATGTTCCCCTCAACCAAATCCACAACAACACCTGAAACAGACAGAGTACTTTAATAAAAAGAATGGGGTGTTCAGTTATAGATCTTTATGTTCCTACAGATACAAGCTTATGAAAGAATATTCTACTTTGCTCTTTTTTATCACGAAGCAAATAGCAAATTGTTATGCATACCACATTTAATGAATATTCTATTTTCTACTAAGGATTTGCTTTTTCCTATTTTTGGAAGAAGATAGAATATTCTATTTTTATACATTCCAGCCATTGTTCTATGTTTTAAAAGAGTATCACTTTCCTAGAGAAAACACGAAAGAGCCGCTGCTAAGCATGTTATCCCTCCTTAGCTTCAGCATTGCAGTTCAGGGAGGCTAGTCATGGCTGGTTAATAACGATATGAAGGAAAATACTCCAAAGTAATACTGCAACACCTATCTCTCCGTTAAGAACCATCCCAAGCAATGAATATTTAAGTGCATGGTGTACCTTAACTCCAGTATTTGCCTCCTTGTGACTGCGCTGTCCTGCTAGTATGACGTATCCCTAGCTGGACATTTGATTACCAAAAGTTATACAGACCTATCATTTAGGAAATGTAATTCTTAGGTTTTATAAATGATTTGAAAATAACTAGATTTGAAAATAAATATTTTTTATGTGCACCTGCCAAAAAAATATGTATTCCTCTTTCGGTACATCAGCCATCCTAGACGCATGTTTTCATGCATACCAGTCCCCACAGATCATGCTTGATCCTTGGATAGAAAACTCATAAGTTAAGTATACCTTAGTTTTACCAGACCACTGAGCTGATTAACAGCTCTCCTAGGGCTGGCCCGAAGGATTAGACTTATTTTACGTGGCTAAGAACCAATTGGTTATTTAGCAACGGGACCTACAGTTTATTGTGGAATCCGAACCACATTATAGCGAGAAATGAATTTCTATCACCAGAAATAAATTCCTCTAACTCTTCATCAGCCGGCCGGGGAACTGAACTCCGGCCCATCGAGTGACAGTCCGCAGCTCTACCGACTCACCAACGAAGAGATTAGAAAACTCATGAAACAGTTATTAAAAGGCTTCCTTTGAACAGTTGTCTCAGAAAGTGTAAGTCAATCAATGTTCCACCACCACTAACAATGATCTCTTGAAACCAATAATTCCTCATTTCCAGTGAATTCTTACGCGGGACTGGATTTTCCATACTGCATGCTAAAACATCTGATTTAGGACAAGAGTTCAAGGCTCCCTGAGAGAGAGCATCACTGGGTAAAGGATTAAAAAAATTCGTGATAAAAGGCTTCCAGATTTCTGGCAAGGCTATCCATTACATCTATAAAAACCTCCCCATACAAGTCTGTATTCTGCTTGTAAATATGCTTCTTTTTTATGCCCAACATTTGATTTTTCATTAATACACAAGTAACAGGTTGTTTTTCCTTTCTGTGATATAAAGGAACATCAGTTTAGTTAATCCCTTCTTCCTGAAGTCATTAGTTGTTTTTTGTTCCCTAGAATCTCCAATAAAAATAGAGGCTGCAACAGATTTCTTGCCACTTTTGTATTGTCCAAAATCACTAACTTTCCCTGTTTTCCTTAAAGCGGTTCCCTCTGTTTAGAACGGCATCCTCTAAGTCAGTAAAATGGTGCCAAAAGCACTTGTGATGTAATTCTTTCCTCGCGAAAGCAAAACTCCTCATCCTCATTACTTGATATTGGGAACTTATGTACAACAGAGATAACAACAAGACAATAAAGATTTTAATGTTAACACATTGTGAGATCTTCAGTGATGCAACCTTTCTGGCTGTCTCTGAGCAAGTAAGGAACAATCATGTTAAGAATTTCTTCTCATCTCATTAGTTGGCGAAAAGTTTAATTACCGTTTCTTGCAAACTGGTGCAGTTTACTGTATTCCGGATGGCATCCTGCCACAAGCACAATTTCTTTCTGCCAATTCACACAGAGCAATTATTTTGCAACCTGCAGCGATTTCCTCTTTGATAAGTTGCAACAGAACACTGTCCACTATAACTTCAAAATATTTGTTTGCAGTGCTTTGTATCTTTTCATGATGTGGGAAGTTAAATCCACTGTTGTTATTTTAAAGGCACTTGGCTTCAACTGCAACCAAGTCTAACTGACCAAAGTATGCAATAGCACTACACTCAACTTACACAAACACTTTTCCTAAAACATTTTTAACGAAGCTCAGCTTTTGTCAAGTTGGTTGCAATCCGTTTCCTCACAACAAAATCTGTACATAACTAGATTACAGTTTTCAGAGAGCCGTTTTTATTTTTTCCTGAGAGACGGTAGCCCTTGTAAACAGCATTTTTCCCCTTGTTCGAGAGCTGATGCTTTGTCAAGCTGACATCAAGTCTGAGTCACACTTTTATACGTTCGTGTGGAGGGCAAGCAGCAAAATTCTCCGAACGGATAAGGAGGCCTATATATAATGCCTCTATGATTTTTTTTCTCTGCATGCAACTGGATCGTCAAGAAGGCTGACATGTACTTCGCTGGTTTCTTTATACCACAAACAGTTATTTCATGTTGCCTCAATATGCTTTCGCATATTAATGACGCGAAAAGGTGAACTCAGGCTCATTAGGCCCAAAGTGCCACTTAGTAACTTGGACTTAGAAGTTACTTGTGACTCACACTTCTGAAGTAATATCAAACGTAACTTTTGGCGTCAATTTGAAATGACAGGTTGCAGGGTCATCGCTGTACCTCTCTATGTAGACGAATATATAATTAAAAGGCACTGTAAGAATATGCCAAGAACTATACGTAACCATCTGAATTTATCCGAAAGGTAAGTATTTATTAATGGCATGTCATGAGTGCTCAAACAACCGTATGACTAACAAAGAAAACAGAACACAGGAAGAAAACATTTCTGGGAAGAGAGGTACAGTAGAGCTGCTGGAGCGAGCGCCGCTTTCATTCCAAATTTAGACCGACCCCACTCGGATGGGATGGGCGTTGACCCGTCCCAAATCTCTGACTGTGAACGATAAGCCTCAATAAAAATTTCATAGGCATTGGCAGAAAATTGCACCCATGTATATTTCAGTGCCAACCTCTGCATGTCTATCGATTCCAATGTCTGTGTCAATTTGCGTTTACACACTGTAAGATAACTGAGCGCTTACATAATTCAAACAAACGCTAATGTATGTACACAGCTACGTATTTACGTATGTCTCGTATATGTGTCGTATATGTATATATATATATATATATATATACATATATATATATATATATATATATATATATATATATACATGTATGCATACATATATATATATATATATATATATATATATATATATATATATATATATATATATATATATATTTATATTGCTAATACATATGAAACAAATAAATATTTAAGGCCCGTTATATTTCGGGTAATATATCTGCTGCCCGAACAACGATAACATCTGTTTAGGTTTAATTGTACCCTATTTTTACATCACTTGAGAAGATATGTTAATAAAAACACTCTAATATATATATATATATATATATATATATATATATATATATATATATATATATATATATATATATATATATATATATATGTGTCTAAACTTCCCTACGTGGAATACTCTTATACTGTTCCCGTTAAATAAAAGGGATTTTATCTTATGAGTTACTGCGTTCACACTTTTTTTAGGTCCTGTTTTCCCCACAACCCACATTTCTATTGCCTTCATTTTACCTACTACTCTTGCAAGCAGGAGGAGAGCCACTCCTCCAATTTGGATGTCTCAGTGACATCCGCTAAGCCACCACATCTGACACTCAACTTCTAACTGATCATGAGTCCTTGCGTTAAATGCCTGTCATTTCTCCCCTCTGTGTCCGCCTGTGTGTGTGCGTGTGTGTATGTATGTAGAAATAGAGAATACATATTTCGGATGACGATGCCAAGTAGGTTTTAATATTTATAAAAAAAATTTCCCCCAAGCACTATTCCTCCTTTGGAAAGTTGGCAGCAGAAGGTTACAGACTCCTGGTTTCTCAGGAGGACTTTGTGTCGTTGTATGTGTGTGTGTGTGTGTGTATATATATATATATATATATATATATATATATATATATATATATATATATATATGTATATATATAATATATATATTAATATATATACATATATATATACACATACAAATTTCATGTTCATAAATTGACACATTGTCATTTTATATACTGCATATACATACATATACTGTATATACATATTATATATATATATATATATATATATATATATATATATATATATATATATATATATATATATATATATATATATATATATATATATATATATATATATATATATAATCCAAGGACTCATGATTAGTTAGAAGTTGAGTGTCAGATGTGGTGGCTTAGCGGCTGTCACTGAGACATCCAAATTGGAGGAGTGGCTTTCCTCCTGCTAGCACGAGCAGTAGGTAAAATGAAGGCAATAGAAATGTGGGTTGTAGAAAAACAGGATCTAAAAAAAAGGTGTGAACGCGTAACTCATTAGATGAAACCTATTTTATTTAACGGGAACAGCATAAGAGTATTCCAAGTTTGGAATTTTAGGCCCATCTTAATTGGAACAAAGAGAGAACTCACACCACCAAAACAAAGCTCCCCAGATTTCTAGAAACAGCATGTGACTTTATGTTATATCCCCACCGAAAGATTGCCGTGACCTGTAAACTCTAAATATTGATGAAAACGAGTCTATATTAACTTTTTATCATACAGATTGATAGAAATGGATGGGCGAGCGGAAACAGAAACGGGTGGAAACAGTGTCAAGTTGACAATGAAACTGGCTACTTCACAAGATCCCCTCTCCCACTTAGCCTACTATCAGCATCATTGTTAGAATTAAAAATAAGCAGTCGATGACAAATTCAACGACAAGCGAACACTGAAAGGTGAAAAGTCAATTGAATGTGAATTCTGGGATCCTTGGCAAAAAAAAAAAAAAAAGTTCCGCTAGCGTGTACGAAAAATTCGTAGTGGAAGAAAGGATGCAAATAATCTTATGATTGTCTTGTTCATAATTACACCCTCCAATCAGTAAGTGTTATGATGTCAAATTAGGGTGTATAATATGATTTAAATACAAGCAACTGCATAGTCATCTACAACGCATAGTACGCACTGCATGTGGGATGCATACATTTTCACTTGAAATCTGTGCATCCCACGTAGATTCACATCTACTTGGAAACAGACTAGACACAGTTGTAAAAAGAAATACTCCCGAGTACAACGGAGTAATCCGATCGAAAACAGAAGTCGTCTTACGAGAACTGAATGACTCTACTGTAATTGTGTGCTCATTCAAAGCACGATGGAGGATCTGAATACGAATCAACATATACGTAACACGGTTTTGCTAAAAGAATACAGTATAAATATCCCGAGCTGCAGCATTAAAGAGGAAGACTTTGGGAAGTCAAGTGTACGGAGCCTAGATAAACATCAGGGGGCTGCAAAACCACAAAGTAATAGAAATTCTATGGGTATCAGCCCCACATATAAAAATGTCGAGTTCAAAGGGACTGCCTCAAACGGCACTAGCAGGTTTTTCTATTCTGTACGACTTCTGGATAAAAATTAAACATTATTCCGTGGTTATAGAGTACGAGACCTACTTACTGCGATTAAATGGTTCCAGTGTGTGCTTGGGAGTCGCGAGCACGAAGTTCTATGAAACAATATCCCTACCTGTGACCATGAGATTTAAAAACTGTGTATTATTATTATTAAAGTAGTTTAAGCAGACCACTGAGCTGACTTTCAGTTCTCACAGGACTGGCCCAAAGGGTCAGATTAAAATATCAGGTCTTGACCTGAGGCTAGCACTAGGACCCAATAGATCACTCAGTACGATGATGAACGAGTTAAAATGAAATTAAAAACTGCACATAGGCACATGCTCTCATACTGAAGCACATACATACAATAAATACATTTACTCATGCTTCCTTACATACGCACTAAAAAGGTATATTAAAATTCAGAATATAAATTAAGTAATATTTTAAAATTTTGCTTTTTATATTAAATTCGACAAATGCTATAAGGGTTTTCGTGCTTTTATTATTTACTTATTTTTGTATTTTATTAAATTACAGTTCCTCATGAACATCAAAATCGGAACGACTGAAAAAATTTCCTCCATTGATTTATTTCCAAAAGTTGAAAGTCTTGTTGGTATCTGCAGAAAGCACTTCAGAGGACTGATTCCGTTCGGTAAAAAACAAGTAAATAATGCGCCGAAGTTTCTTCGGCGCAATCGAGTTTTCTGTACAGCCGTTACAGCCTATGATTAAGGCCACCGAAAGTAGATCTATCTTTTGGTGGTCTCGGTATAGTGCTTTATGAGCCGCGGCCCATAAAACTTTAACCACTGCCTGGGGGTGGCCTAACCTATATCGTTGCCAGAAACACGATTATGGCTAACTTTAACCTTAAATAAAATAAAAACTACGGAGGCTGGAGGGCTGCAATTTGGTATGTTTGACTCTGGCCTCAGTAGTCTTTAAGATCTGAGGGCGGACAGAAAACGTGCGAACAGGAAAAAGTGGACAGAAAAAGTGCGGACAGTATAAAGTGCGGACGGACAGACAAAGCCGGCACAATAGTTTTCTTTTACAGAAAATTAAAATGGAAAAAATTATGAGGTTCATCGTTCCTGCACATAAATAAAAATAAAAAAAAGTGAGGGGGGGGGACGGTGCGTATATCACGTCAGCTCCTTTTTAAATAATTAACTTTAATGGTTAAGAAAAATATCGAAAACACTAAAAAGTGAGACTGAGGTTAACTTAAATGTTTAATAATGGAGCGTCAAAACCAAAATATATTTATAACCGATTACAGACCATCAAAATAATAAAAAAACAGGACCTTTAGATACAAAATACTCAATACACACCCTTAACTGTAAAAATCTAATACATATGTCAGGGAAAGAAAGAACAGGATGTTAACTTTCAAACAATATGATATCTATTCATAAACACAAAGGAACATACCAGATTTACGCAGACTTCTTCATTTTTTCATTTGATTTCAAACATTTCTGAGAGAGAGAGAGAGAGAGAGAGAGAGAGAGAGAGAGAGAGAGAGAGAGAGAGAGAGAGAGAGAGAGAGAGAGAGAGAGAGATTTGAAATTAAGGTATGCATGGGCTTCTCCAGAAGGCACATAAAAATGACAAGAATCCAGAGATATTCATCAGTAAATGTCTAGAGAACTACAAGATAATCTTTCTCATTATTCTCTCAAAACACTCCTGATACAGAATCTCTTGAAATTCCATCGCTCTGGACTGTTCTCTACTTTATCTATACAAAACTCGACTCATCGAAAGCCTGCCTCCGCATCCAAGTAGGTATGGGTCTTCCAACTCTTCTGGTGCCCACGTGAGTCCAGTTGACACTATCACGCACTGTTCTAGAACCCAGTGGTTGTGCAGAAGACATATCCAAGCCATTTTCATCTTCCTTTCCTCATCATCCCATCTATATAAGGAGATTCCGTAATTTCCCTTATGGCATAGTTTCTATTTCTGTCCTGCCATCTGATTCCTAATAATCTTATCTAAATTTTATTTTCTAATCGACATACTCTTTTGCATACGGCTTCATTTTCTTACCATGATTCATGTCTGTACTAAATCTAAGTATAGAGTAATCTTACTTTCGTATACAATTTCAACCTATTTGATTTCCACAGTTAATTGAGCTTGCCCATTGTTTGATTTGCCTTTTTCAGTTTTACGCTAAATCTCAATCCAGGAGAACCTGTACTGGATACCATTGTTCCAATATACTTGTCTGATTAAACCATTAATCCTTCCTACATCTCGTGTCATTTCGTACCTTTGAGCATATTCTGCCCTCATTACTTTTGTTTTTCTAAGATTTATTTTGAGATCCATCACTCGGTATATCATGCATTCTATTTTATAAACTTTGCAAATCTGCAGGTGTTTTGCTGATTAAAATGGCTTCATATGGACAAGTTAGTTACTCCAGTCGGAACCTTCTACTTTCATCTCCCACAAATTGGTGTCATTAAAAAATCTCTATGGACAAACAGAGAAGGTACAATACTATTTGCTTGTAGCATCCCACTATTCATTGCAAATCATCTTGACAAAACCGCATCAATATTAACTGTTTATCTGCTTCCTTTGTAGAAAATATCAATTAGTATTGCAAATTCTCCGGTAATGCTTTAGTGACACAAGACTTTCAAGAGCATTGGTCCTCGGACACTGTCAGTCAAACCCCTTTCCCTAATCAACAACAGCCATCAAGGGAGACTTTTATTTCCATGCTCTGCTGCACAATATGACTTTATATAAATATTTGACATACGAAGTTCCTGCCTTTTCTAAAACCAGCTTGTTCACCTATCAACTTTTAATCAATTTCTTTCTTCTGCCTACTAAAAATAAGCATACTGAATATTTTCAATACAGCCAACGTGCGCACAATGCCTTTACAGTTACCACAGTCAGTCACGTCTCCTTCTTTGTTATCATAGCTTTGACTTCCAATTCCCAATCATCATGGTTTGTTTCCTCGTTCCAAATTTTGCGGAATAGATTCAGCTAAATTCACCTCTGCAGCCATTCCGTCTTAACCTTGTGATATCCTTTTCCTAAGCTTCTTTATTTGATTCCGCAATAAAAACAGAGTTCTTTCATAATCACATTCCAGTTTTTGTCAGTTTCTAGCACATCAATCAGAATTATCCACCTCCTATCTCTTATCTATAACATTACGAAGATGCTCCGTTGTCTTTATTATTCAGCTTTTATTATTGACCCAACCCTCTTTTTGATGGGTATTTTCTTCTTTTTCTTTCTATCCATATATATTTCTTTAATCATTCCGGGGCTACCATAACACCAACGTCACTCCAGGAATACTGGGTTTTGGTCCAAATGATATCTTTTGTCCCTTCATGATCCTCATTCAACTTCACTGTCTAGACTTGAGTACTTTGTATGTTCTACTCTGAATTCTTCATCTCCCTAAAATTGTGTACATGTACCTTTGGCTTCAGTCTAGACTTTACTGAATATCAAGCCTCATTTATCATCCAAGGCTTCCCTCTTGTTACCAACCAATATTCCAACACTTTTCCAGCAGACTGATCTACATTCTTGAGGTTAAACCGATACTCAATGATAATCTGCTCTTCCTGTGCAACTTACTGTATCAAATCTAGACACTCTGTCAACCTTTTTGTGGGTACTACAATTTCAGGTTTCGTGTGATAATGACAAGCTGGTGATTCCTGTTGACATCTGCCCTCTGTAGCTTCTAACATTCCTCAGTGTCTTTTTTCTTTCTCGATTAATAGCTTTGTGATATATTTGGTTTCTATGACTGCCACATGGAGATGTATTTTTGCTGTTAAAAAGTACTTCCAATTCTTATAACATTTATTGCAAAAAACTATTATTAGGCGGCAACATTTTTCCATATGCATTCTCTCCCATGTCTTACTTACCCATTACAGCCTCCGTACCTTCATCGTTGTTAGTAACTCTTACGTTCATATCGCAACAGCAATTCTTATATCTTTTCCTGGTCAACATCTAAAACATTCTGTAGTTCTATATATAATTCATCCCTTATTCCTTCAAAGAATTCATTCGCTAGTGCACATAACACTAGATATATACAGTTCAGTTCTCTCCTATCAGTCAGCACCTTTGCTGCACTCAGCATTATGATCACGCCTACTACCATCTCCAAAATCATGCTCTTCCTGAATAAATATACACATTGCCCAAATACTGTTATCTATTTACGCATGGGTGGATTGGTGGCTGGCACCACGGACCAAGCCAATATGACCCAAGCACCACACTACACAGACAAGGCAGCCACTTTTGACTGATTATACATTTTACAGGTGGGTAGCAGGGCAGCCACATGCTTACACATGTAGGGACGGGTTCCCAAGGAATAAGAGAGGGGGAATATTTTTCCCTTGTACAAGAGTGAAAGTGATAGAGGATACTGTAATAACTATAGTGGCATATGAAGGTGTATGTTAGGATTTTGACTGAGAAGGTAAGACAAATAATGAAAGGTTTGATGAGGGAAGAACGGTATGGGTTCAGACAGGAAAGAGGGTGCGTGGTTTAGATGTTTGTTAGGAAACAAGTTAGGTAAGGTGTGTGAAAATAAAGGAAAAAGGTTGCATATGGTAAGCTTATAATATAACTGATGGAGGGTGTTGATGTTTGACATCAAAGGTAAAAATTGTCGAGAGCAATACATAGTTTTTATGACGAAGTGAAATGCGTATTCAGAGGTTGTGTAAGTGCGACTTACTAGTTTGGTGTAAAACTGGGGATGAGATACTGGTCTCCGTGACAGCTTAATTCTGAATGGAGTTATGTGAAAATTCAGAGAAAATACAGTAGACGTACGACTATGTGCAAAGATGCAGAACGAGAAGATGAGTTGTGAATGCAATGTGGACTGGCAAACTGAATGGGAAAAGTGAAGAATTACTACAAATTTTGATGAAAGATTTTGTAAGTTGTCAAAGAGGAGAAAATTGAAAGTAAACATATGCAGATGTAAGGTTATAATGGTAAATAAGAATCAGGAAGATGGAGCATTGAATGTTAGTTTGGATGGTGAGAGAATGAATGCAGCAGACACTTGTAATTATCTGGAATTAAAGATTTCTGATGAGGTAGAACAAGAAGGTAGAAAGATGTGTGCAAGACTAGGAGGAAACCTGGAGTGCCAATAACAGCCAAGGCTAGACGTATGAAGGGCCTGTTGAGCCAACTCCACGTTATAAAGGGAAGTGTGGCAGCAGAGTGCAAATGAAAGAGAGAGGGTGGAAGCTGTACAGATGAGTTGTTTGTGGCGCACAAACTAAAATGGTGAGAAAAGTGGAGATATGTTGATGCGGTCAGCGCCAGAGAAAATGTTTTGAAATGGTTCAGTCTTGCGGAAACAATGAAGGGTGCTAGGCTGATGAAGAGTATACGATTAGCAAATAGATAGATGGCGTGAAAGAGGTACTGAAAAGGGGGGGCCTCTACGTCATCCAAGAAGCAAGTGTGTGTGTGTGTGTGTGTGTGTGTGTGTGTGTGTGTGTGTGTGTGTGTGTGCAAAATAAGAGGGGAATGA
>NC_089750.1:35405052-35422552 GCF_040412425.1 Macrobrachium rosenbergii | reverse complement strand
TTATTGAAAAAATAGTATTGTTTGGAGCAGTTCAGTGAAGCATCTTTTCTCCTACCTATTTAATTACTGAATAAATGTAAAAGCAACTAAAAGTTACCTAAAATCCAGCATCATTCCCCCCACCACAAACAGCCCCACGGGAAGTTCCATGACAAATCTTGAACGACAGAAAGTTCAAGAAAACCTTCCTTGAACAGCAGTACTTCAGCTAATACTGAGGGAAATCAAGCATTTCTCTTACATAACAGCAATGAATTAACAATTATTATTTCTGGCTCAAAAAACGTGCTGGATAAATCTTGAGACTGCTACTACGAAAGTTACTACGGAAGTAATGAAAGCGGCGGTACCAAATTGCATGACAATAGATCTTTTGCCGAGCCTATGATCGTATTGTTTCGATTTTCCTTTGTGAAAATGTTAGATCGCTTCCTCTATTTTCACATATTATAATGTTCTAGTGTATTTTACAGAAGTTCTTGGATACGGTTAGTCTTTAAATCCAAAGCATGCACACCATCGCGCTCACTTTTGATGATACTGATATTAGTAAATGACCAAACCTAATATAACCATTTTTGCAGGCTCTATCTCTTTCTCCTTCGAAATGATGTTCAAATGTAAAATTTGCTTACCTTTCCTTTCGTCAAGATACCTTAATTTCTTTCTCACCACACACTTGTCCCTTTCGACTACGGGCATCTTGTTCCCGTCCATGCCCAGCTTCTTCCAAAACATTCCCCCTCGACACCGTCATTCTCTTCCTTCAACCACACTGTCTCGATTACAGCAATATCTCCTTCTAAATACAACTCTTGGACCCTCTCGGCCATTCTAATTTTAGGTTTTCAAGGTCTTTCGAGTTAACTTTCTAGATCATTCCTTTTATTTCATTTACTTCTATCGCACACACTCTACCGGAAAACTCGGGCTTTCATCAACAGCATCACCCTCTACTGGATATCGTCTCCTCCTCACTGCTACCTGTCATAAGCCATGCAATCTTTAATCCTGAGACCATGGCGCTCCCCTGTCAGCAGCTGAGTTTTTCTCAGCAGCATTTTTTCATTCCGTCCTCTGTATGTTTTGCTTAGGAAAAATACGCTAATTCAGACTTACATAGAGATATTCATATATTCCCAGAGAATAAATTCATTCCATTTAAGGTTTAAAATGACCTTAGAAGCAGGTTCCATTACCACACCCTTTATTGCAACCCACTTTCAAATTAGTCCTTCCCAAGCCTCCACATACAATTCTTCCCTTTCTAATCAAGAATTGGTTTTAAAAAAAACCTTGGTATCTATAAGACCTGCAATTGTTCGATGGAACACCAAAATGAAAGAAACTACGAATGTCTGATATACATAAAATTATTACAGGTCATTAAAAGAACATACAATATAATCAATGTCCACCATATCACTTTGAGACAATAATTTTAATAAACGTTAAATTACCATTCCTAATCAAAACTCTCACTGAAAGCAAATAAATACATCACCAAAACTATTTCACTCGTTAAAATGAGTTGCATAATCATATCAATATATATATACTGTATATACATATATTTATATATGTGTGTGTGTGTGTGTGTGTAATTTGCTGAATGTGGACGATGGAAGAGGGGCAGAGCTGAATGACAACAGTGGAAAGGTGGTTTAAGAACGCCTGTAGAAGAGATTTTTAAGGAAATAAAGACGGTAATCGCAAGGCTGAGGGACGAAAAGAAACCAGGAGTTAACGGGAACACTACAGGCAATATGCAGCTACAGTGGCGACAGGTTATCATATATTTTCACTGCTGGACTTGCTACTGGGTACCAATATTCACGTCACTATTATACCTGAATCGGAATGATTATCGTACAGTACAGAAGACACAGGCTAGTTCTCGATTTCAATTTTCCACATAGTATGCTACAAAGTTTCTGAAGGAATTGGTGAGAGGAGTATTTATTCCAATGTAAAAACGTATAGCTGATAGAGGCATCTGCAAGAATCGCAGGAGCATCGCATGACTTAGTATACCAGGGAAGGTGTACAGCAGGATTTTCAGAGAGAGCAAGAAAGATGACAAGAGGGTTGACATGGGCAGAACGCCTTAGGTTACGGAATAGTTACGTGAGAAGTTGTGTGGCATGCATGGACCTACTAAAAGCTTAAGATAGATTCGACAGATAGGCAACGTGGAGGGTGGTATACAGCATAAATTGTTATAAGAAACGGGAGAGGACAGGAGTAAAAATGAACATACGTAAGGTTATACGGCTGAAACCGGAAAGATGGATCAACGAGTTTTATTATTATTATTTTTATTATTATTATTATTAGCACAAAGAAAGCTCCGTTATGTTGGATTATTTGAAATTTCACAGAGAGAGAGAGAGAGAGAGAGAGAGAGAGAGAGAGAAGTAAGTATACCTTAGTTTTACCAGACCACTGAGCTGATTAACAGCTCTCCTAGGGCTGGCCCGAAGGATTAGACTTATTTTACGTGGCTAAGAACCAATTGGTTACTTAGCAACGGGAACTACAGCTTATTGTGGAATCCGAACCACATTATAGCGAGAAATGAATTTCTATCACCAGAAATACATTCCTCTAACTCTTCATCAGCCGGCCGCGGGAATTGAACTCCGGCCCATCCAGTGACAGTCTGAAGCTCAAGCGATTCGGCCAACAAAGGGCTAGAGAGAGAGAGAGAGAGAGAGAGAGAGAGAGAGAGAGAGAGAGAGAGAGAGAGAGAGAGAGAGAGAGAGAGAGAGAGAGCTTTCTCTTCATATTAAACACTGGTATTTTCCTTTTTCTCTCTTTTGTTTCTTAAGTCCAAAGTATCTGAGCTCAGGTCTCCATATTTACAGTTCGATTCCTGTGCACGTTCATACGAATCTATACATTTTCAATTAGCTTGGTTAACGCACAAACTGCAGACTTAAAAGATGACCCAAAACCTGCAATTGCAACATTGTAAGTTTCTACATTAACGACGCAGCAGATACCTTGAATCCCGTTTACACCAGTTATGACATTTCCTAAGTCACCTTCCTTTAGAACTAATTTCAATCCCTCACTCCGACTTCTTTTCAAGAGCAAGTTATTTATCCTCTGACACTAACAAACCGATGTGATATACCCTAAATATTACATATAACCTAAATAAAGAAGGACGAGAACGAAATATCAACATGGTAACGTATGTACACCCTGTGTGGATAATGCAATCCTCACTCGACAGCACATAAACACGCAGCAAGTCAGAGGAAACAGCACAGAAACACGCAGCAAGAGTCACAGAACACAGCACAGAAAAACGCAGCAAGTCAGAGAACACAGCACAGAAACACGCAGCATGAGTCACAGAACACAGGACAGAAACACGCAGCAAGAGTCAGAGAACACAGCACAGAAACACGCAGCAAGTCAGAAGAAATAGCACAAAAACACGTAGCATGAGACAGAGAACACAGCACAAAAACACGCAGCAAAAGTCAGACAACACAGCACAGAAACACGCAGCAAGACTCAGAGAACACAGCACATAAACATGCAGCAAGTCAGAGGAAACAGCACAGAAATACGCAGCAAGAGTCAGAGAACACAGCACAGAAAAACGCAGCATGTCAGAGAACACAGCACAGAAACACTCAGCAGAAGGCAGAGAACACAGCACATAAACACGCGGCAAGTCAGACGAAACAGCACAGAAACACGCAGCAAGAATCAGAGAACACAGCACAGAAACACGCAGCAAGAGTCAGAGAACATAGCATAAACACGTGGCAAGTCATAGGAAACAACACAGAAACACGCAGCAAGAATCAGAGAACATAACACAGAAACACGCAGCAAAAGTCAGAGAACACAGCACAGAAACACGCAGCAAGAGTCAGAGAACATAGCACAGAAACACTCAGCAGGAGTCAGAGAACACAGCACATAAACATGTGGCAAGTCAGAGGAAACAGCACAGAAACACGCAGCAAGAATCAGAGAACTGAGCACAGAAACACGCAGCAAGAATCAGAGAACACAGCACAGAAACACTCAGCAGGAGTCAGAGAACACAGCACAAAAAATGCGGCAAGTCAGAGGAAACAGCACAGAAACACGCAGTAAGAATCAGAGAACACAACACAGAAACACGCAGCAAGAGTCAGAGAACACAGCACAGAAACACGCAGCAAATGTCAGAGAACACAGCACAGCAACACGCAGCAAAAGTCAGAGAACACAGCACAGAAACATGCTGCAAGAGTCACAGTAAACAGCACAGAAATACGCAGCAAGAGTCAGAGAACACACCAAAATACATGCAGCAAGAATCTCTGAAAACAGCACAGAAACACGTAGCAAGAGTCAAAGAAAACAGCACAGAAACACGCAGCAAGAGTCACAGAACACAGCACAGAAACACGTAGCATGAGTCGGAAAACAGCACAGAAGCACACAGCAAGAGTCTGAAACACAGCACAGAAACACACCACAAGAGTCAGAGACGACAGCACAGAAACATGCAGCAAGAGTCAGAGAACACAGCACAGAAACACGCAGCAAGAGTCAGAGAACACAGCACAGAAACACACCACAAGAGTCAGAGAACACAGCACAGAAACATGCAGCAAGAGTCAGAGAACACAGCACAGAAACACGCAGCAAGAGTCAGAGAACAAAGAACAGAAACACGCAGCAAGAGTCAGAGAAAACAGAACAGAAAAACACTGCAAAAGTGGAAACACGTCGCAACAGTCAGAGAAAACAGCATAGGAACATGCAGCAGGAGTAAGAGAAAACAGCACAGAAACACGCCGCAAGAGTCAGAGAACAAAGCACAGAAACACGCAGCAAGTCAGAAAACAGCACAAAAACATGCAGCAAGAGTCAGAGAAAACAGCACAGAAACACGCAGCATGAGTCAGAGAACACAGCACAGAAACAAGCAGCAAGAGTCAGAGAAAAGAGCACAGAAACACTCAGCAATATAGAGAACACAGCACAGAAACACGCAGCAAGAGTCAGAGAAAACAGCACAGAAATAGGCAGCAAGAGTCACAGAAAACAGCACAGAAACGCGCAGTAAGAGTCACAGAAAACAGCACAGAAACACGCAGCAAGAGTCAGAGAACAAAGCACAGAAACACGCAGCAATAATCAGAGAACAAAGGACAGAAACACGCAGCAAGAGTTAGAAAACAGCACAGAAAAACGCCGCAAGAGTCAGAGAACACAGCAGAGTAACACGCAGCAATAGTCAGAGAAAAGCACCAAAACACGCAACAAGAGTCAGAGAAAACAGCACAGAAACACGCAGCAAGAATCAGAGAACACAGCACAGAAACATATAGCAAGAGTCAGAGAAAACAGCCCAGAAACATATAGCAAGAGTCAGAGAAAACAGCACATAAACACGCAGCAAGAGTCACAGAAAACAGCACAGAAACACGCAGCAAGAGTCACAGAAAACAGCACAGAAACACGCAGCAAGAGTCACAGAAAACAGCACAGACAAACGCAGCAAGGGTCAGAGAAAACAGCACAGAAACAAGCAGCAAGAGTCAGAGAACACCACAGAAACACGCAGCAAGAGTCAAAGAACGGAGAACAGAAACACGCAGCAAGACTCAGAGAAAACAGCACAGATACACGCATCAACAGTCAAAGAACACAGCACAGAAACACGCAGCAAGAGTCAGAGAAAACAGCATAGAAACACGCAGCAAGAGTCAGAGACAACAGCATAGAATCACATTTCAAGAGTCAGAGAAAACAGCATAGAAACACGCAGCACGAGTCAGAGAAAACAGCACACAAACACGCCGCAGGACTCAGAGAACAAAGCACAGAAAAACGCAGCAAGTAAAGAGAACACAGCACAGAAACAGGCAGCAAAAGTCAGAGAACACAGCACAGAAACACGCAGCAAGAGTCAAGAGAACAAAGCACATAAACATGCAGCAACAGTTAGAGAAAACAGCAAACAAATACGCTGCAATAGTCAGAGAACGAAGAACAGAAACACGCAGGAAGAGTCAGAGAAAACAGCACAGAAACACGCCGCAAGTGTCAGAGAACACGCAGCAAGAGTCAGAGAAAACAGCATAGAAACACGCAGCAAGAGTCAGAGAAAACAGCATAGAAACACGCAGCAAGAGTCAGAGAAAACAGCACAGAAACAAGCAGCAAGAGTCAGAGAACACAGCACAGAAACACGCTGCAAGAGTCAGGGAACACAGCACAGAAACACGCAGCAAAAGTCAGAGAAAACAGCACAGAAACAAGCAACAAGTCAGAGAAAGCAGCACAGAAACACACCCCGCAAGAGTCAAAGAAAACAGCACAGAAACACGCAGCAAATGTCACAGAAAACAGTACAGAAACACGCAGCAAGAGTCAGAGAAAACAGCACAAAAACACGCAGCAAGAGCCACAGAAAACAGCACAGAAACACGCAGCAAGTCAGAGAAAACAGCACAGAAGCGCGCAGCAATTCAGAGAAACCAGCATGGAAACACGTCGCAAGAGTCAGAGAGAAACAAACACACTAAACATCATTCTAGTATCAGTAAATATGAAAGCAGTCTGCAATATAAAAATTACAGTCATTCATTTTCATATTCGAATAGCTCAAACACTCACTAAATCTAAAATGAACAAAGGCTTTCTATACACACTTTAATAGCAGGCTCATTACTGCCTCATCACAAAGGCTGCTTACGTTTTAAAAAATCGGTAAAATATGAAAATTCTAAAACTCAACCGTCCTTAATTATTATTATTTCTACCAGTTTTTTTTTTTTTTTTTTGAGAAGGAAGGGGAGGAGGGTAGGGCGGGGGTAGGGTGTTTATCAAAGAACAGAAATCATGCACAGGGCTCATGTTATCTTCACCTACCACCTCCTCAATAATATTCCCAAATCTAACGGACCACAAAATGAATAATTAGTTTTCTTTTCTGTCAAGAGATGCATCAGAATGAACCAGAGAGAGAGAGAGAGAGAGAGAGAGAGAGAGAGAGAGAGAGAGAGAGATTGTCACCTACAGTTGTCTACCAGGTGGTAAGGAATGGTATGTTATTGAATGACAAACATTCTCTCTCTCTCTCTCTCTCTCTCTCTCTCTCTCTCTCTCCTTGTCGTAACGACAAAATCGTTAAATCTCTTATATACTTTGTTAAACAGTTAAGGAAACCTCAGTATACATTAAACCAACCAACCACATAAAAGGTTATACAGTATACTTGAATGTTATCCACAATTTAATAATGGACAAACATACTCTAATTACCACGGCAACTTTAATACCAATACCGCACTTCTGAATTACGCCTCACTTGTTCCATGGCCAATTATATTTGGACTAGTCAACCTTATCTATCTCTCTCTCTCTCTCTTTCTCTCTCTCTCTCTCTCTCTCTCTCTCTCTCTATCTCTCAATACTCATGACACCGTTATCCTGCATTCTAATATGCATCATGATAAATACCCACTTTATGATTCAGTCATTAAGCGCATTCGACAACTCTACTAGTTAATTGAAGATAATTCGAACGATGTTCGGTGATTTCTACGCACTGCGTCTTCTGGACGAATTACATGCGCATTATTCATCGTGCGTCTTTCACAGTGATAGTTAATCAGTATTAACAAATATGTGAAGTAAAAAAAATCTTCAATGAATAAAAAATTATTTCAAATTCAGCCCTTGTGCGGTGCGTGCATGATTGGAGAGTCTTTAAACGCGGACGGAGGGGAACAGATAAATCTAAATGATTGTTCTGAGAAACTGCAACAGTAGGGAAGGTACTGATAGAACACACCCAACAAACCCAGGTCCAAGGCGTGAGCCTTCCCTGTCAAAAGGACGGGATGCTTAATACGGAATGAATACAGTGGAAAAAAGTAATTGGTAACGAAACAACCATTTACACAGTAGGATCCTCGAGTTTTTTATATTTGCATTTATTCAGAAATCGAAGCAAACTAAACATATATAGCCGGTTCCTCAAATGAAGTTCATTATCAATCGTAAAACCATTACTGATCTTTGAAGAATAAGGATTCAATTAACTACAACGATCTGTTACATTTAGATACTGAGGAGCCATATTATATCAAAATAACAGCTCGGAAATACGAAACATTACGGCGCCTAACATACTTCAAGACAAAAAAATGTCTCTCATATGATGAACACAGTCCCATTTAACGGAAAAATTACACATACACATGAAAAACAATTAATTTCTTGTGTTCTAAAGGAAAGGGAACACTTAATTGGATATTATGGTGAGGCATGAATGCATGCATGCATGCACACACACACACACACACACACACACACACACACACACACACACACACACATATATATATATATATATATATATATATATATATATATATATATATATATATATTATATATATGAGAACCTCAGTGATACAGAACCCTCTGTATCACTGAGGTCCCTTTTAATAGTAATGACTTTTACAGAGCAAATGTGTGTCTTCCGGAATATATATATATATATATATATATATATATATATATATATATATATATATATATATATATGTATATATATATTTATATATATACATATATATATTATATATATATACATATACATATATACAGAACATACATATAATGTATATATATATATATATATATATATATATATATATATATATATATATATATATATATATATATATATATATATATATATATATATATACACACACACACACACACACAACATGACTGACTGCAGACTTCAAACATTTTGTTATGATATGCCCAATTCCTATTTTGACTGTTTTAAACCTACCTCCAATAACAATAATTTTAGTTTTCAGATTGCCATACCAGAACAGCTAACAATAGCAGGAGGAACAAAGCTTTAGCTTTTACAAGCAATAGTCGTACACTTCAGGTTCAATCGCAGAACTCCTGAAGTGACGTAACCCATGAGTGTGCAATACACACATATATGTGTAAGTGTGTGTGTGTGTGTGTGTGTTCATGAGAGAAGGAAAGGGGGGGGGCGTATTTTTGCGTAGCTCGTGTGATGTAAGGAGTGGAAGACTGAAAAATGTCTTGATGCAACCAAAACGGGCAAAACAGTTATCGGAGAGAATATGAAAGAGGCCAGGCTGGTGCATAGTGTGTAAAATTAGTAAATTCTTGTAAGATGAAAGCAGATGAAAGGGGAGCAACTGGAGAAAGGTCTACATAGATGGGGTGCAAGAAGGGTTCAGAATGACACGCAAAATATACTTGGGAAGCGAAAGATACGCGCAATATCGAATATGTGGAGATGTCTGTAATGGGTTCCTGTGTGTGTGTGTGTGTGTGTGTGTGTGTGTGTGTGTGTGTGTGTGTGTGTGTGTGTGTGTGTGTGTTTCGGATGGAGATTTAGTGCTGACCAGCCTAAGTGAAGCAGTGGGTGTAGAAGTGTTCTGTACGGGAATGGATGTGTCGTGACTGTGACGTTGATATGTTGAGGAGTCATTCTCCTTGTGCAAGGGAAACTATACAAGTAGCCACATACGGATATAATTACAGAAACTGCCTATTTACATTCGGCAAAGAGCTTACCTTTATGCACTGAATAGCTCGGGGTTCACATCTCAGCTCACCTGAAAAGCTCCAAAGAACGAAAGAAGTTCCTCAGAACGTCGTGAACCAAAATACCTCTCCACTCGAACTTCCAAATGGCCGCAGGCCGTCAAGGCCCTTATGAAAAGGCGAGACGACGACCGCAGTAAAGGTGCGAGGAGGGCCCTTAATAAAATGCAGCCTTTATAGAGCACGTAAAAAATTCGGCCATTACTCGCACTTTTTTTTGGTTCTATATATTAATAACAATAATATTAAACGTTTTTTTTTGCATTCAGTCTATTTATTTCAAGAAAATGATAATGCTAAAAGCAGCAAACGTTACTTTTTTAAATGGAAAAAGAGAAACCTCGGGGAAAATACAACAGTGCAAAAATCTCGGTGGGTGACAGTTTCCGCCCATTTTTCATCTAATTATATACGACTTGCGAAAAGCCGTATTTTCGAGAAGTATGAACTAGTATAAAAAATCAGTTAACGTCATATTCTGCCAATGCAATGACAGTAAGTAAGTAAGTAAGTGCCATTTTCTTGTATGAAGGTCAATGGGACAGGCAATGTAGCGACCTTATGTAACACATGCAGGATATCAGAAAAAAAGATGAGGCCCTAACTGAAAAAAGCGACATTGCTTTACAAAGAATGGTTAGTTGAATGAAGAATACGGAGGCTGAGAGCAAACGCCAAAACTTGCCACAGAGAGAAGACTCTCATATCCCGAGCGAAAGGAAGACCAATTCGCAGGTTAAGAGAAAGAAAGTTTTTTCGAAAACAAAATAATCCAAAGCCTATTAGAAGCAGATAGGCCTCCCTGAAATAAGTGATCCCGTATCGGAAACAATAAAGTATATCACGAACAAATAAATATTAATGGCGGAGAGTGGCTGGTGCCTCCAAGGTCGAACCGAATGTGAGATCTGGTTAGGAGTGCTCAGAGAGAAACAGGTCTAAGAAATATACAACATGAAGGCTAAACTAAACCAAAAAATATATATAACGTACATAATAATAATGAGCTCACAACAAAACATACAAAACTTTTTCATGAAATACAGATCAGATTCCCGAGAGGCAAAGCAAATACCTTTCCTTTTTATAAGAGTAATGTGGCATACTTGACGCTATTTATCCTTGTCATGACAACATGGAAAATATAGATTCATCTCTATCAAAGTAACAAAAAATTTATTGTCAAGAGAGTAACAAGTAAAAAATGCGCCGAAGCTTCTTCAGCGCAATCGAGTTTTCTGTACAGCGTATAATGCTGTATGAAACTCTCAGCCACGGCCCATGAAATTTTCAGGCACGGCACGGTGGTGGCCTGTGTTGCTGGCACCTATCGCGGTTCCAGACTCACGATCAGACTAACTTTAACCTTAAATAAAATAAAAACTACTGAGGCTAGAACTGTAATTTGATATTTTTGATGATTGGAGGGTGGATGATCAACTCACCAATTTGCAGCCCTCTATCCTCAGTAGTTTTTAAGATCTGAGACCGGACAAAAAAGTGCGGACGGACAGACAAATAGCCATCTCAATAGTTTTCTTTTACAGAAAACTAAAAAGGACATTTTCTTAGAAAAAATACAACTTTTAATTTTAACAAGTATATCTAGAAAAATGACGCTGGATATGGCAAGTGAGAGACAACTTGAGATGTTTGTTCATTAGTATTTAAAAGAAGGGTTACCGGGTTCCCTGGTATCAGAAGTGAGATTTATTCTAATGCACCTTCACAAGAAATTATGAGTAGAGTGACTGTTCGTGGTTGAAGGAGAGACAACAGCTGGTGTTTTCTACAATATTCAGTTCTTGATGATGATGATGATGATGATGATGATGATGATGCAGCTCTGCAACAGGCATGAAGAAATCCAACAGTGGCTTGAATCAATTGTATTTGTCATCCATCATCACATTTCACAGGAGGAAACAGATCCGGTGAGTGTGTGTGTGTGTGTGTGTGTTTTTTTTTTTACCCTCGACGTTAGGCCTAATGAAGCAGCTAGTCTGTGCCGTGCTGAATTTTTAGAGAAAGCGCTGACGCAGCTAGGCTATGCAGTGCGTCCAAACCTGCTGGATATAGTACGGAAGGTTAAGGCCTCCATTCATAGATCACAGTAACTGGAGACCAAATTCGTGTCCAGCAAAACATGGGCAAACTGAATATAAGAAGACTTCAACTTTTAAAGGTACAGTCAAACGAGTTCGTGAGACTGGCATCCCAGAAAATGAAAGGCGTCTTTTGACACGAGTGGCCGCCAAAATCGAAATACATGCAAAGAGATTGGTGTCGGATATGAATAAACAAGGAGAGATAAAATGTGCTAAATGAAAAAAAAATGTTAAAAACTGGTTGCCTGTAATTCTTTCTGTACTTATGAAGTCAAATAATTAAAGCTAATGTTAGAGAATTGACTCAGAGAATAAAAGGAATGGAGTACCACACTCAGCGAGATGCATCGCAGTCATTAAGATAAACGCCATCCTAATTAACTCCAGACAAAAGCTTTTCCGGAAAATATTTCTTGCCGTAGCAATTCCTCGCCAACAACTTTATGGCAGTAGCGAGAGAGAGAGAGACAGAGAGAGAGAGAGAGATCCTAATACAGATTTCATCTTCCGAACAGCCAAAGACCTAAGAGAGAGAGAGAGAGAGAGAGAGAGAGAGAGAGAGAGAGAGAGAGAGAGAGAGAGAGGGTATTTACGACTCCGTTCAGACCCAATGACCTTTCACTCGATAAGGTCTCCGTCCCACCTGGTTTCAGTCTCTACTGACGGAAGGGAAATAGGAACGATAACGCATTCTCGATCCACGAAAATTTATTAGTAACATTATATGCATGTTTGAGAGAGAGAGACTCTCTCTTTCACACGCAAACACACGAGCGAGCGCACAGAGCAACACATCTACTGTACAGCCCATCTTTTACAGGACAACGCACAACTTCCTTTTCTTATTTCAACTAGGAGTAAGGAAAAGCCAGAGTGGAGTACTTTCTATGGTAAGGTGTCACCGCTTACCACTGACCAGACTACTTGATGTCGTGCCATGGTGTTCCTCACTCTAGTTGCTTCTTCTTAGCCAGAGCCTTTCTTTTTCTCCTTTGAATCGTCGATTTTATGTCTGTTGTCACAGCCATTGTTTATGTGAGAGGTTTGTCTTGCTGGCAATGCCATCTATTTGGGACGCCTAATATGCAGGTGTGACAGATTTTGTAAGAAGTATACAATCACATATATAACTTAAGGAATTTGTTTGCAGGAAAGTAAATTTAATGTAATGAACATGAGCTAAGTACGTTTTCAATTTTCATCGAATAAAAGTGAAAGAGAAACAAAGGAAAAATGTAACATGAAACACTGAGAAAAGGATTCGGCGAAGGAATATTGGTCCATGAGATCTGGTTCCCATATTTAGCTTAGGTGTTCAAAAAGATGACCACCGGAATCACAAAGAAACTGCAAAAAAAAAACCTTACCTTGACAATATGTCACCTTGAATGTGGTAAATTAACGCTTACAATTGGAAATCCTGGTGTTTACGGTCTCATCCATGACTATGAATGGAGATATTTATACCTTGCATAGTTTCAGTTTATAACAAATAACAAGTTCAGTGAAATCTGAAGCCACTATTGCATTTTCCAAAGGTTATAACATCAACTGGAATGCAACTAGCAATCACTGTAATTCTACCCGCTGTCACTAGCACTGGAGTTATCAACGTCCAACTGCTGTAAATCATTGCCATCATCATCATCATCATCATCATCAAAGTAACTCGGAAAGGACAAGCAAATTTACGTGACATTAGAATGAAAACAGCCCTGGGACAGAGGAACATAGTATCCAACGGAGGGTGAGTTACCTACTTTCATTCAGTGTCTGTCAATACTCTTGCTTTCGGAAGGGACCTTCAGGAGAGTTCCGAAGACTGCCTCAACCTTACTCTCAGCATGCGGTATTTCAGTGTGTATTCACATGGGGGTAACTGTCTTTCTAGATGAAACCTATGACATCTCAGTTCACTTACTTTATCAAGTTGTGTACAACTTGAGTCCAGGTAGCAAGTGAACTTTTACTATGTTTGAAAACTTTCTTCATAAAGTTCCCACGCTGAGCCAAGACCGTTAACAACCTGTCTGAAACTTTCATTCTGATGAAGAATGTTCAAGAACTTTGACCAGACAGACACTTCAAGTGCCAAAACTAGCAAATGAGGGGATTCCAATCAACAGAAAACATATACCAACAAGTTTTATGTTAGTGTGTGTCTCTGCTATAAAAATGCTTGACACTGATCTGTTGGCACATACAATGAATGGTCTTCATCTCACCTGAAACTATATCAAGTGTGTCTGAACTTTGAACAGCCTACCTTCTCAAAGGATGGCCACTGACGATTCTATGAAAGATACATTGGCACAAACACATCGGCGTTTTAAATTCACCAAAAGGTGATTCCCGCAAAGATATTAAGGTGCAAGAAAACAATGAAACCTGCCAAAACAAAAAAACCGAATTACACAATTCATAAATTGTTAGAAGAATTTGATTAAGTGATACCTTAATAGGGCGATGCCTCCTTCTATTGAGGGTTTAGGTTTTGGTAGATTTTCTTGAAACCTTATAAATAAAATAAATCGTACTACTGCAGAGATCAATCGCCTCATCTAAATCGCCATCAAAGTCATAAATGGATTTTTAACATGTCAAAACACATCTTCCAAAATGTAGCACTAAGCGCAGTTAAATATTGTACACTGAGGATTGCAGACAAGGCTTAACTACAAGGAATTGTCCATGAAAACGCTTGAAACTGGCTAGCTGTACATGTGATATATGGCAGAAAAAGAAAGTGTGAGATTACTTACAAAGACAGGTTTAAATTTAAAATATACCAAGTAAATGTTCTGTAAAAGACATGGTTTTCACAGGGTAAGAATTCAAATTTTTTTAGAAGCAACAACATCACAATGAACAACTAAAAATAACACTCGCTGTCCCAGTGGTATGCAATAAAATTATGACCTGACTTTCTTGGATTATTTTACTAATGCACATGAATTTTGAAGGGTCCCATAAAAAGCTTTCGTATTCTAATAATGCCACTGGAATACCTGAAACTTCCCACGTAGTCATTTCTTCAATTTAAAGAGCTCTTTCATGTGTACTGAAATAAAAATGGACAATGCTGAAAATACAGCAAAATTTAAAATCTCCGGACTATAAAACGATTTCTTCCTTTTATATTACAGTTTTTCAGACACATAAAACGGGGATGTGAACAATCTTGAATTGATCTTTTTTCTTTTTTAGTGACTACAAAACATAAACCCTTTGTAAGAAATGAAAAATTATACCTTGCTACTAAACTGAATAAATATTATGAAAATGAAGCTTAAAACTACAAAGGTATAATAAAGACGACACCTAGAATACAAGTATGCTATTTGATGCATAACATTTTTTGACAGTAAAATAAACACTGGTATTTCTATATATGTTTCTGGATTTAAAGCATCATAATGTTCGCATTTACAAAAAAAGGTTCATCATACAAAAACAAATGGTATCACAGAGAAAAAAAAATGGAGTGATCTAATTTAAAGAATAACATTATGTCAAATTTATATCCATACCAGAGAGCGCCTTTTATCGCCTATTATTTTAATCCAACAGAAATATTTCAATCATCCTCCGTCCATTGGCCTCCTTTCCTTCCACATTCCTGCAACTGCCTTAACTCCTACTGTCCTCCGCTAACGTCCTTATTGAGCCTAATGTCGCAAACTATCGAATTCTGATGCTTCAGTGTTCCAATTCCTATGATAAACCAACCATCTGCATTATAACCTTTAGTCAATCAAAAGACCCTAAGGGCTCATTTAAAATACATGACATAGCAATTCTAAACGAAGGTTATTCCCTAATGGCTGTCGTTTTCAGTTCAAATATGAACAGGTAAAAAATGCGACGAAGAAACTCGAGTTTTCTGTACAGCCGCTACAGCGTATAATCAAGGCCACCGAAAATAGATAATCTTTCTGTGGTCTCGGTATAATGCTGCATGAGCCGCAGCCCATGAAACTTTAACCACGGCCCGGGGGTGGCCTATCCTATATCGTTGCCAGAGGCATGTTTTTGGCTAACTTAACTTTAAATACAGTAAAAACTGCTGAGGCTAGAGGGCTGCAATTTGGTATGTTTGATGACTGGAGGGTGGATGATCAACATACCAATCTGCAGCCCTCTAGCCTTAGTAGTTTTTAAGACCTGAGGGCGGACAGAAAAAGTGCGGATTGACAGACAAAGCCGGCACAATGGTTTTCTTTTACGGAAAACTAAAAATTGAGCTGGAAAAACGATAAAGAGAGAGAGAGAGAGAGAGAGAGAGAGAGAGAGAGAGAGAGAGAGAGAGAGAGCTCTCTATGGACGTCCGCCTAATCTGACTCGTCAAGATTGATTATCAATATTGACTTTCCATCACTCAGTAGACTCCGACAAAATTAGTTCCCAATTTTTTTCCAAGATGCAAACTCACTCTCTCTCTCTCTCTCTCTCTCTCTCTCTCTCTCTCTCTCTCTCTCTCATAAAATAAAGTTCAAGGTCTTGCAATTTTATTTCTTTTTTATTTCCCCCCAAAATCATGAAAATTCGTCACGTCCCATTAATTTAGTCTAAGAGGCTTCAGAAAAAAACGGGTAACAATTTCTGCGCTAAAACAACCTTGATAATGGCGCTGAGCCAAAAATGCACAAAAAACCTGTTCACTCCAAGACAGAATAATTTAATTCAATCTTGGATTTATGAAATGTGATTTCAGTAAGTTTATATGTGTGTGGGTGTGTAAGCATATATAATTATACCGCATGACTGATGTAAATGATTTTCTGGTGCATATACAAACATCCGCACCTTCAATGAATAAAATCCACCCAAAATCTACGGAGTAAACTATGCATGTTTCACTTATAAACGGCGGAGTAAAGAATCTTCAAAAACGGGGAAAGCTTTCCCACTGAACGCTGCCATAATAATCTAGTTTTTTTTTCTTTAAAGAGGTTGCGACAGACGAGACGAGAACTATTATTAAGTCATTACATAGATTCACCCAACATTTTTAAAAACAAATCATTAGCACTATAATAAACACAAATCTGTATTTACCAGTATACCTCTCTCTCTCTCTCTCTCTCTTATTATACCTCTTACTACTAAATTTATGCCTTCGAACTGTAGGAAATAAACCACAAAATATTCAATAATATAATGACAAACATAGAAATGTATGCATTATAAAAAGAATAAACTGCCAAAGATTTCGTCGTCAAATGATGGCAAAGTTTGCCTGCATTTGCCCAGTAGATAAAAAAAATCACTATGGACATGAAATTCATTTAAAACTGGGAGAAAATTTGTGAGATCACCAATCACATATAATTAGGGTTGGACAGAAGGAAGTGTGAAGAAGTTATCAGAAAATGCAAAACTGACAAGGGAGACAACTGACCAGCACAGATCAATTTCCAGTGAACAGTACAGGCTTACCGTCACAAACGTAAATAGAGTTACTATTTAAGTAGAAAAATGCCAAATTATAAGAAAAATATATATTTACACCAGCATAATTAAGTTTTTGTCAAATTAATGTGGAATACAGAATGCATATCCAGTTCATATCATATCTGTTACGGAGTTAACGTTGTCCATAATCATGTCCTACTTAATCCAACCCTATGAAAGTAAGTATCTCAAATCTCGTCAGTATTTAATTGCCATAATGATGAATTACTAACTCTTTACGACAGACTCCATGGCCATAAGCAGCCATAAAGAATGCATGATATTTTCTCTAACGTGAAAAGA
>NC_089750.1:35290052-35400052 GCF_040412425.1 Macrobrachium rosenbergii | reverse complement strand
TGACTGACAGGTCGTCAGAGAGAAGGATACTTAACAATACAAGGCTCAACTGACATCTATACCTCTGGTCAAAGAGCCCTTCAAGTTAAGTCTAGACCTGGTTGTTCCATACCTGGAGCAAAAAGGGGATACGCTTATTTGCTCAAAATGAGTGTGCCTCGACCAGCTGCCCTGAAGCCATTCCATCGCGTATTGCACCTAGAAAGAATGTTTCCCGTGCTTTCAGTCTGATCGAGGCATCACAATCTTGTCCAGCGTGTTTCAGTAGGACTTGGGAGTAAAACGTTTCATATCTTTCACATACCATACCCAGTCCCAAGTTCACTAGAAGCAATTCCATCCTACTTTTTATAGTGCATTACGCATATATTACCATTACCATAACACCAAAGAAAGGGATGAAGGATTGCCATTTATATTGTTTGCTACCCACAATTCTGAGAATAACCTCTGGGATATTCCCCATTCCAACCGGTTATGGGTCATCAAGTACGTATGTCTCTGCCTCCTATGGGAGATTTGGACAATGGATGTTATACTGTTTTAAAAACCCTTGATCATAGAAAGAATACTAATCCGGAGATACCTCAAAATGAGCATTAAAATATGGCAAATTACAGCTGAAACATATTTGAGTTGATCAGTTCTGTACATAGTATGATTTAACAGATTATTTAACAGGTTACAAAACATAATGTCGTCTGGTAAATATGATTAATCTTTTCCAACAAGTGAATATACTAACCATGAACAAATCCTAGAAATCTTGTATTTGCAGTGGATATTATCAGAACAACAAACTTCATTTACTAGAAAGCACTGGCCACTTATCGCGCCCCAGTTTCAAAAGTCTCATATAATCGATGTCAGAGGCGACAGGTGGAATTCGTTCCAATTCTCCAGCCAATGCCAAGAGTGATTGCTGATTGGAAAACAGGCATCAGCTCAATGCACTACTACGGATTTAATTCACTTATGTAATCGACTCTTGAATGACATAAAAAAAAAATAACTATCAACGGGGGAATACTTAACAACTGTCGAAACAACACCAACAACTTCATCAAGTTTCCCGCTGGGCATATCTAATATTTTTCACATTTCAAAATTTCAAAAACATTAAACTAGAGGACAGACTGAAATCTCATGAAACATACACTGGAACTCAACTCGAGGTAAAAGAAAAAAAAACAGGAATTGTTTTTTTTTTTCAGGCCAAAGTGCACTTTTGAAGGGGAGGCTACAATTACTATATATATATATGCGGCTCTGCAACTTTCGTTCCCCCATCATGGTTGACTGATTTGTGAAAATTAGGCTATAAAGAAATTCAGCGCCTAAGACATGGAAAGAGGAGGCGCAGCTGGACAGTAAAATAGCAGGAAGTGGGAATGGAAGTAAAGTAAAAGGCTAAAACATCGGTGCAGCTAGGGGACAAAGGGATAACGCAAACAACTTTAAGTAATGCCTACAGTGCACCACGCAAGGTGCACTGACAGCAATACCTCCCTTGCGGTTCCCCCATCAGAGTCCAATTGCACTGTCAGATTCGACGCTCTGTTTCTGAAATTGCCAGCGTTATTCAAGACGAAAAGTACGGAGAGGATGAAGAAAATTATGAAAAGTAACGATACGTGTTGTAATGGCTTAATGTAGCAGGAACAGAAGTGAAGGAAAGTTGCAAGAAACGCATTCTCAACACTATCACCTTCAGCGACTTTTTAATCAAGAGGCCAGATTTTTTTCCTAAACGGAGAAAATAATTCCCATCCTATCCAATAACTGGTAAGTAAGCCCCTTCATGTGATCCAAGGAGAATAAGTCTCCTGAATATCTCCTTCCCTCAACAGACTCCATTCAATATTTAATCCCAAGAACACCCTGGGGAACACACCAAGCTTCCCCAGCAGCAAATGCTCCTTTCCATCCCTCTTCTCCTCTACGCAACACGATAATAATCTCTCTCTCTCTCTCTCTCTCTCTCTCTCTCTCTCTCTCTCTCTCTCTCTCTCTCTCTCTCTCTCTATATCTATATATATATATATATATATATATATATATATATATATATATATATATATATATATATATATATATACATATATATATATATAAATATATATAAATATATATTCATTCATATTGATTATTAATCATAATTTTCCAACATAGTGTACAAAGGTAACATCAATTTCATTCATTCACACATCTATTTTTAATCAATACTTTATCTCAACATCAGAATTCTAAAATTTACATATATATTATATTCATTCACACATCTATTTTTAATAATATTTATCTAACATCATATATTCTAAAAATTTACTGCTTATATATATATATATATATATATATATATATATATATATATATATATATATATATATATATATATATACACACACAAAATAAATGTATGGAAGCAAGCATAAATTGTTGAAATCAATACCCAACTGTTGCTAAAGTAAAAAGTGAATATTTAGCATCGTGCCTTGATGACTTTTGAGCTCTTTGAACCAATGAGATCGTAAATTATTTTCACGACACTATCCACGCCTGAACTGACACAAAAACGAGAATTTGTGCTTCTTTGAACGGAGAGAGAGAGAGAGAGAGAGAGAGAGAGAGAGAGAGAGAGAGAGAGAGAGAGAGAGAGAGAGAGAGAGAGAGAGAATGAATTTCCTTAAAATAAAAGAAAGAAAGTAAAAACAAATGTAAAGCCTTACTAAATATATGACGTCTCGCCACCATCGCCTATCGGACTCTATCAGTCAAACCTCGTCAATGGCATGAGGCAATATCCGGTATCCATTAGGGTTCGTGGGTCAGACGGGGCCAACAGACGTGAATGGTCTGTGTTTGCATGTTTCACTAAAGGTTTCGTACATGTTAAGTATGTAAACACTTCAACAGAGAATAAGTAAGTTCGGCAGAGACAACTCTGAAGTATTGTCGTCTTACGGTGAACGGTCATCATCGTTATTGTACAATTACGTACAGAGTTTTGGAATCTGCAAATGAAAATACAAGGGAAAAAGGCATTAGATACTCACTGAAAAACAAGCATCGTAAAAAATACTTGGTCACAGACAACGCAGAGCCTATGAGCCATCTTTAAGTGTGAAGTAGCGATAAATTCCACAAATGTGGAATACGGAATTTCAGGCACATAAAATAAAAATTAATATAAATCCTTCAATAACCTTCATATCACATTTTATTTATAATACCATGGACTGTGGTAAATATTAGTCATGAGAATAAACAAGTAAAAAATGCGCCGAAGTTTCTTCGGCGCAATCGAGTTTTTGTACAGCCGCTACAGAGTATAATCAAGGCCACCGAAACCAGATCTATTTTTCGGTGGTCTCGGTATAATGCTGTACGAGCCACGGCCCGTGAAACTTTAACCAAGGCCCGGTGGTGGCGTATCCTATATCGTTGCCAGAAGCACGATTATGGCTAGCTATAACCTTAAATACGATGAAAACTACTGAGGCTAGAGGGCTGCAATTTGGTACGTTTGATGATTGAAGGGTGGATGATCAACATACCAACTTGCAGCCCTCTAGCCTCAGTAGTTTTTAAGATCTGAAGGCAGACAGAAAAAGTGCGGACAGAAAAAAGTGCGGACAGAATAAAGTGCGGACGGACAGACAAAGCCGGCACAATAGTTTTCTTTTACAGAAAATTAAAATGAGTATATTGTGGAATTTTTCTGTATAAATGTCAGTAATGAGAATAAAAATAATTACCATGTAGCAGTTTTCTGTAATAATCGGGTATCTAGACAAGATATCTCAATATCTACTGAGTGCCAAGCTTTTATGGAAAACCAAGAATCTATGATGATATAAATAAATCAATAAAAAAGTGTTTTACGCATTCGATAACAACGAATAGCTTTTAACTTAGTCCAGCATATTGCTTTATGTTATTAAAGTCGTCTTTTGCCCATCAAGAAACAATGGAAAACTTAGGAAAGAAGCCGAAATGTTTGAATATTTCCATAGAAATAACGAAAAATCTCCTCATCATGAGCTTTTCAAACTGAAAAATCAGGTGTCCTGAAAACTAGCTTCAATTTCAGTGGAAAGAGATTGCTTGATACTCAACAGTTTTCCATCTGAAAAATGTAGTCATTTTCAAGTAAAATACGAAGCCCTTCCAATGGCGCCCTTAAGGCTGCTTCTTCGTAGCCAGCCGCACGCTACATAGTCCTTGAACACGTAGGCGATCGCCTCATCAAATTTCCCGACGACATAATAAGCAACCCAAACAGGATGGACTTCAAGCAAGGTTCACATGCTACCAACATCTCTATATAATATTTAAGTGTAACTAAAGGGTATTACTGAATTTTAAAGCAGCGTTGCTTTGTACTTATTACTGTAAAAGATTAACTACCTCACCTGAATACTAACATATAAGAAAAAACGACGAAAAAGTTATAATGACACAAAGCTATCCTAACTGCATCTTTCGAGAGAAACCTTCTAGGCAGAATAATTAGCCTATCTTACTATCATTTAAGGAAAATAGTTTATGCAAAGTAGATTTCCTTTAAAAGTCTCATAAAATGGCGAAACAATGCTAACAAAAACTTACCTACCCTCGTAACACCACGTGTTCTCGCTTTATATGAGTAGCCTATAGCGATAAGAACAGATTCTAGGAAAAGTCTTTAGCAGCGCTGATATTACCCAATAAGGTAAATAAAGTGGGACTACATAAAAATAACATGCATTCCTAAGAACAAGACCAGCCTTCTAGCTCAAGTTCTACAGAGGAAAAATACTATTCACACAGAATATGTGTGTATTGTTCAAAATTATCCATGGAACCAGTATTTCAGTCTTAAGTGTGTAAAAGCTAACAGATACAATAAGGTTGGTGTAAATAATCCTGAATGCTGTCGTTATTAGACCTTCCTTGCATCGCTTAGTCGAATTATGAATCTTTGTATTTACATACATACATAGATAAACACTCATATTTATATATATATATGTTTTTTTTAAATATTCTGCTGTTCGCCCTCTATGCGTTTTATTGTAGGTATATCATTCTGACAAAGACGGGAAGGCGGCTGGTATCGGCCGGGTTAGTGCAGGGCATTTCAAAAAGATTAACGTCCGTAGCAAGACTAGGTAGCATTAGGGGCCTAAACCCATAGGGAAACTTTCACCAAGTAACCTCTATTGAAGGTGGTCTTAAGCTTCCTTGTCCCTGTTCTATGTTCGGCGAATGTTTTGACAAAATTTCAGACCCCGAGGGCATAAAGACACTGTTTTCCCGCTGCCCTGTCTTTGACCGAAAGAGGTCGCAGAGAGAAGATATCTGTCGTAAGGGAAGGCACGTCTGCGCTTCCGATTCTTCGTCCCCTTTGTCTTTTCCGTCTTTATTTACTAAGTGAAGTGGCGAAATAATCCCAGAACGTCCGATAGTCCGTTGTATGCGCAGCAACCCATGTATAACAGTAAGTCTGGAATTTTTCAAAGTTTCGTCGATTTGCTAGTATCTCTTCCTGTATTTCAACCTTTCTATTGTTCACTCTTTGCCACCATCTACGAATAGTGATATAAACAATTTACTTTTATGAAGTCTAGATTAAGAATAATTTATATTGCTTAGCGACATTCAACTATTCCCATGAAGTAACTAGGACTTAGGGAAGGTTAAATAAGTAATTTTCAGCATTTAGGCAACCTTGTGTCTTGACCCCATTGTTCGGAAGAGGAATAGCCTTTTACAGTGCTAACTGCGTAGGATATAATCAATCCGTTGTGTTAAAACCTTACTGAAGCAAAGGGAAAAGCGACTGCGTCCGAAGTTGGGCGATTGTTCAAGTAATTTCCTAGTTAACTGCATATTCTTTGTGTCGGGGTTTTCTTCTCGGCTGGCGACCTTGTTCCATTAGTAATTGTCTGTCTTCGAGGTTAATTTGTAGCTTCAAGTGACAGGTTACGTGTGTTCTTGGCACTCAAGACCTCTTAATTTACATTAATTCAGTAATAAACTCCTCAGCCAAGCCCCAAAATGTAACAATACATGTTAGAAATAATCAACACACAATCATGCATGGAACAGAAATAAATCTGGGACTCACATCAGGATCGAACCCAGGTCTTTCAATTGAAAGACAAGACCACTGCCAACCAAGCCACGCAAGTCATAAAAGAAATTGGAACCTACGTACCACTGTACCTTAAGTGTTACCTGTGCAGGCTAACTGCTGAGTCAGGAAGTTTGGAAAAACACGCTGGTATGCGAGGCAGTTAGCTTGCCCAGGTAATAATAAATACAGAGGTACATTAACCCAAATTCTTATACTAGTGTGACTTAGTTGGTAGGGTCTTGTCTTTCAATGAAACACCTGGATCTGATCGTGTCGATGACTCAAAATTTATATATAATATATATATATATATATATATATATTTATATATATGTATATATATATATATATATATATATCTAAGTAAAGTTACATTAACCCGATGTACATATACAATGTACTACAGGGAAAATGAAACACCGGGTACGATGACTTAAATAACTAAAGGCGAAAACAGTTGGGATTTATACCAATGTTTCGTTTTCTCCGTGATCTATGTATGTGTGTGTATGTGTATATATACATATATATATATATTAATGTGTGTGTGTGTGTGTATTAAATGCAGATAATATCTACAGTCAGCACAAAATAAGATATACAGTCTTGATTGTGGCCATGGAAGATACAGATATTCTGCTGATTTCGATTCCGTGTACCAGTATGACTTTCATTAACTGTATTATTCATATCTAATTAGCCGCACTGTGTATTTACTAATTATCTCGACGAATTCCGATGTCCCCATGGTTTAATAATTATCAATGCATAACCTTAAAGAATTTGTTGAAGTCTGTAAATTAGGATAAACTTAATGACACGATGTTTTGATATCATTAAAATTCCTTGGAATTTATCTTACAATAGCACGTCACGGAAACGCCTCCCAGCAAATACATTTAAATTATTCAACGCTGTTGGCAGAGCTATACACATTCATCACATTCATTTCGTTTTTGGAATCGCACGGCGATAACTACCTTCTAAATTACAATACACACACACACACACACACACACACACATATATATATATATATATATATATATATATATATATATATATATATATATATATATATATATATATATTAAAAAGGACCTCATATATATATATATATATATATATATATATATATATATATATATATATATATATATGAGGTCCTTTTAGTAATTATATATATATATATATATATATATATATATATATATATATATATATATATATATATTACTAAAAGGACCTCATATATATATATATATATATATATATATATATATATATATATATATATATATATACTAAAAGGACCTATATATATATATATATATATATATATATATATATATATATATATATATATATATATATATATTAAAAAAGGACTCTCATATATATATATATATATATATATATATATATATATTACTAAAAGGACCTCATATATATATATATATATATATATATATATATATATATATATATATATATATATCCACACCCAGTGATGGGAAAAACTCATTACTGATGAATACTTTTCTATATACACGGAATAGACAGCATTTTTCTATATACATGGAATAGAAAATATTTTTCTATGCACATGGAGCACGAAGACACCACTTTGTTGAAAATATTCAAGGGTCGGAAATGCAAGAAAAGAAAAAATATCTATTTCGCCCGGAATTCATATGATAAAACAGGACCAAAAGAGATTACGATCAATTTCAACTGGGATCCGTTCAAAGGAAAGGCGAAGAGCCCGATATCGACAGCACATAATGAGTTCCTTGTAAATACTTTTGTTGGGACTTGCTTCAGAAAGGCAAAGAAGTGACGACGACGTTTCCGAAATAAAAATATTTTTCGCTGATAACAAGGTTTAATTGAGACATGCATGCATGCATACATACACAGCCCCACGTATATATGTGTATATATATATATATATATATATATATATATATATATATATATATATATATATATATATATATATATATATATAATGAGTCATGTCAAGGCAGAAAAGTGAATATAGCTCACGACATTAATATAAATACACAAATGGACAGATAACAGACAGACAGAACGATAGAATCTGAAAAAAAGTGGTATTTGATCAATAATGAAAATGAATCACAAGACTTTTTCAAGGATTGAATGAAAACTTGTAAAATGATGTAAGTGTGGAGGTGTCTCTTATTCACGCAAATCATGGACGGATTTAAACCAGTCATTGTCAAGAGCCAAAAGCAGCCTCGGTGCTCAAAAATAGTCTCCCATGGACACGTTAATCATAGCTCTTCCTTCAACCCTCACCATAACAACAAGTGCAGCAGAAGCTGAGCAGCCATGACTGAATCCGCTGCAAAATCAATTTCCACCGTCTATTGACTCTTTACAGGTAATGGGAAGGGTGCCCTACCTGCACTCTATAACTAACCATTTGGATTTGGTTTTTCAGAGGCCATCTAAATTTCACCTGCCACCCTTTTATGATGAGTTCCATTTATCTCTCGAGACTTTGAACGATAGGGGAGCGGACAAGATGACGAGAGATGAAAGTTAAAGAGACAAAGCGCTTCCAAAAATAATAGACTAAGATATACATATCTACACATACATACAATACACAAACCTACAAATATATATATATATATATATATATATATATATATATATATATATATATATATATACATAGATGAGTGTGTGTGTGTGTGTGTGAAAAGGAGAAGCCTGATCAAACCAGAAAAAGAATAAAACAAAACAAACTGGTCTGATTAAAATCAATGGTTGCTGAGACACAAATGGGTCTTGGCGTGCTTGTGGTGCTATTACGGACTCGAGCTACTACATGCTGACGTCATACTTGTCATGAATGCAAATAATTTGAAATTTCTGATTCAGTTCTCTTTATGTTCTGAGAAGAATTATTCAAATATCTTCTCATTTGGCTCTAATTGTTCATAAACTGAATACAAAAACTAATACCAAATAACCTTTGGGCGTTCATGACATAGTCGAGTTAACGCTTCGTGCAATCAAAAATATACCATCCACCATAAAAAATCTATACTTGGACAGCGAGAGAGAGAGAGAGAGAGAGAGAGAGAGAGAGAGAGAGAGAGAGAGAGAGAGAGAGAGAGAGAGAGAGTGCAGTACGTTCATCACGAAAAACTAAATATTCTCGTCACAGGAAAAAATTTTAACTTTAATAGTTCCAATGGAAAAATACATTTTTTGAAGCATACTGTAGATAATAATAACATTTAAGTTACCTTTATCAACGTTGCCAATTAAAACAATAATCATCTTTGCATGAATTTTATTGACTCGTTACGTTTTATCCTCTGCGTCAGACAGCACTATTCACACACAAATAATGACTCCAGGGGTTATTACAGAATTGTTTTCATTTCTGTGGGAGCTTAAATCTTATGGGAAAAGCCCTTTTAACAGGACCTAGAGATCGTTCTTTGAAAAACTTATCACTCGGCTTTATAGGCACAGCAGTCCCACCACCGGACCCAAGGTGAAGGTATCTAAGGACTTGAGGGCTAGATCCTTAAGGTAGAAAGAGGTGAAAGTTGTCTGTCTCCTCCAGACCCCGGCTCGGAGGACCTGCCCTACCGAGTGGTTCTTCTTAAATGCCACCGACAGCCATATTCCTCTGATGTCATGAGCCCTGACTCTGGCTGGGGCAGGGTCTTTGTTGCCTTCTAAACGGTATGCCCTCCCAATTACCTCTCTCAGTCAGAAGGAGATAGTGTTCCTTGATATCTCCCTCTTCTCTTGACCCATACTTAAGAACAGTCTACAACAGACTGGTCTGTGGGGGGCTGTGCATTTCAGGTAGGCTCTCAAAGCTCTGACCCAGCATAACACCATTTCATCCTGTTTGTTACCTACGACGTCCTTAAGTAAAGGAACGGGAAAACCATCAAACCTTGGGTCGTGTATGGAGGGGTTCTGGGTCTTCACCACAAACTCTGGGAGGAAGGTAAAGCCCATCAATGTCCATCCATGGGTGTGGGTCACGCCATATGAGAGGGATGAAGTTCACCCACCCTCTTTGTCAATGCCAGTGTCAACAGGAAAACTGATTTTAGGGTCAAGTCCAATTCTGAAGCCCTTCTGAGTGGTTCATAGGGCACTTTCCTCAGGGAAGCTAGGAACTTGGTGATGCTCCATTCTGGGGGTTTCCATTCTCCAGGAGAGCAACTCCCATGATGTTGACAGGTTTATGCCTCTAGGTTTGAATACCTGGGAGAGGGCAGACCAATAGCTTTAATTGCTGGCATGGAAAGGTGCTCCTTCTAATGCAGGAAAAGAGGGAACTCTGCCACATCCTTCACAATTGTTTTGAGAGGATGGAGACACCCCCCCCCCCTCACTGCACCAATGGAGGAAGACCTTCCATTTTCCCTGGTACAGATTGAGGGAAGTGGGTCTGAGGGGACTGGCAATGACTGCAGCAACTTCTCCTGAAAACTTTTCTTTCTAAGGAGTTGCTGGATAGCCTCCATCCATGAAACTGGAGGGAGGTCACTGCCCGATTTGATGGGCCATTGTGCTCTTGTTTCAGCAGGATGGGAGTGGAGGGCAACTGTCTTGGGATGTCTACCAGCAAGTGAAGAAGGTCTGTGTACCACTCTGCTTGTCCACTTTGGAGTTACAAGTGTTATCCTTGGGACATGAACAGCTTGTTGAAGACTTTGTGGTTGGCTGAATGGGGGAAAGGCTTATATGTCTAGGTTGTTCCATGGGTGCTGGAAGGTGTCTTGCAGGACAGCTCTTTCATTGGGTACTGGAGAACAACACAGGGGCAACTTGTTGTTCCTTGCTGTCGAAAACAGATCCAATGTGGGGCCCACCCAGAACTTGAGTAACCTGTCCACTATGCCTTGTTCTAATGACCATTCCATTCCCACTATCTTATTCGCCATGCTTAGTTGGTCTGCAATGGTGTTCTTTTTCCTGGGAATGTACCTGGCTGTCAACGTCAGTCCCTTGGTCTCTGACCATATGTGCGTTTCCATGGCTAAGCCATGGATGGCCAACTTAACTGTACTCCCTACAGAAGGTTTTCTGGGTTTCTCCAGCACTGCAAGTCCTCCATGTTCCTTGTTGTCACACTTATTGGCCCCGTGTTGGACTGTGCATGCTGTATGTCCTTCTTCATTCTCCATTGTAAGGAATGGATACAGGTGCTGTCCCTGGGTACCAGCTCCTCTAAGGCCACCAGGTGACCCATCAAGGCCTGCCACTTCTTGATTGGCGAGGGTTGGATAGGAAGGAACCTGATATTTCTAGGAACCTGGCTACCCTCTCTTGTGAATGGTAGGCCTTTGCTCTCACTGTGTCTATTGCCATGCCCAGGTATCTAATCCTCTATGCTGGAACTAGGTCCGACTTGGTGGGGTTGATCTAAATTCCTAGGTACCTGCGCAGCTGCAGAACCGAGTCCGTCTCTCAAAGCTTGTTCTACTGAGGATACTAGAAGGAGCCAGTCGCCCAGGTACCTCCACAGTCGATTGCTCCTTCTGCGGGACCATTCTGACATCAGTTGAAACACCCGGGTGAATACTTGGGGGGCTGTCACTAGGCCAAGGCAGAGGACCCTGAATTGGTATGTGATTATCCTGGAGACAAAACGTAGGAACTTCCTGGGGGAGGGGTGTATTGGGATGTGGAGATACATGCCTTGAAGGTCCAACGAGACCAAGAAGTCTCCCTCCCTGATCGCTGCCAAGATCGACTGGGCTGTCTCCATTTTGAACAGAGTCAGCCGTGTGAAGCTGTTCAATGTTGACAGATCTATGACGGGTCTCCATCCACCTAATGCTTTCTCCACCAGGAAGAGGCGGCTGTAGAATCCCGGTGTGTTGTCCCCCACTGCTCCTACTGACCCTTCTGTAGCATGTCTCCTACCTCTTGTTGCAGGGCTCTCTCCTTGGTAGAGTTGCTCTGGTAAGAGGTGAACTTGAATGGTACTGATATCAACAGTGGTTTCTGCTTGAAGGGGAGGACATATACCTTCACGAGGGTTTGAACTGTCCACTCCTCCTCTCTGCACTGCTGCCACTCTGGCCACTTGTTCCCAAGACAACCCCCACAACCCCCCACTTTGTCTGATGTGGGGGTGGAAATGTCCAAACCTCATCTACTGTCCCCTCTCGTCCCCATCCTGTTTCGTGTCCCAAGATGGAGGGGCTGGGAGGTCCGGAAGGACTGCCTTCCTTCCTCTCATGGTTTTCCCCGAGTGGCTGGGAGGCCCTGTTGTCGAAATCAGGGGGGAAACAACTGTCTTGAGGTCAGTGTGGGCCTACTCTGGGACACAGTGCCGATCGAACACCCTCTTGAAGCAGACTTGAGCAAGGCTGTCGAGAGGGAGTCCTTCACATCTCTCTTTCAGTTACCGCCTATCTCAGCAACTCTGGAGGGAAGTACACAGATGCATCCATAGGGGGCCATTCCTCAGGCCAAGCCAACTATCAAGTCAGATGTGCCTCTGAGCCAATGACAAGAGGGACTCTCTCCTTTTGAGGATGATACTAGCCCATGTGTGGGCCACATGGTTCGCCACATAAGACGGAGCCTTCCCCACTGGAGCCATGTACACCTTCATGGCGTGCCATTTTTCGGATGGTACAACCTCCTTCATATCTTTTATCTGTGCCCCTTGGCACCTGTCAAGCCAAGAGATGGCTCTCTACATCCCCCAACATTACTTCATGGTTCATTATTTCCCCACTGGTGAATTTGGAGCAGATCTGGTGAAGATTATCCAATGGTACATTGCCCAAAAGGCAGCAGACTGCTGCATTCACACTCCTGGGAAGGGAGCCGGCCTCTTGTGGGACATAGTACTTGGCTTGGTGGGGAAAAGGTAGGAGTAGCAATATTTGGGACCTGGTGGAGGCTAGGGAGCCTTCCTCCCCTGCTACTAGGCTGTTGAACTCCTTTACAACGCTTTCTACCAATGGAGACCAAGGAAGTCGGATGGTTTGTTTGGCCTCTGGGATGCTATCCAACATGTGCCCCATGTAGAAGTTGGGGTGTTCTTCAGGTGCCACATTTTCTGGTTCTGGCAGGTCCAATTTTCTACGGATCTTGATGTGAAAACTCACTCCTTAGGTGGGAAGTAGTGCTCCCACTAGTGCCTCTATTGTGGGTGGAATACTTAGTCCAACCTGCTGGGTCTAGACCACGGGCACAAATGACCATGTACTTTCCGATCCTCCAACCCAGACCCCTTACTCTGTTGTGCTCTGATGGATCAGGAGGCTCTATCACATCTCTAGTGTGATTACCACATTCTTCCTCTCTGCCTAGTAGACTCAAGCAACTGTCTTGTAGGATGTTCCTCTATGGGGGTCATATAACCAGTTACCTATTTCCTCTCTCCTCCCCTTATACTGATGGAGGGTCATGATCTCAATTTTACAGATAGCAGTGAAGTGCCTTTTAGTGCCATTTCCTTTACTCCAGTCCATTATGTCCTGTACTCTGGTATGCAGGTTGCAACTACATTGTCATTTAGCCCATAAGAGGGATGTATGGAATCCTGAACATCCCCTTCCGTCCCCTTACTTGTTGAACAATCACCACCGGTCCCAGCTTGAACCTATCCAGGGACTTGTAGGCAACATCCCTGAGGTAAAAGGCAGTGAAGATTGTCTACCTTTTTAGACTGCTGTCTTCATTACTTGCATTGCTGAATGGTTTCCACAGAAAACAACTGAGGGACCTATGCTCCTGATACCATGAGCTTTGACCTTACTAGGGGGGGCTCCTGACCCTGGGGTAGGATGTGTAGGCCCTGTTTATCACCTCCCTTTTCCAGGCAGAGGTGGTGTTTAGGAGCGCTCCTTCCTGTTCTTACCAGTGCTCACATACAACCTTTTGCATTCAAATCTCTGGGCTTTTGTCCACTACATGTGGTGTTTGATGGCACAAAATAGGCACAACATTGTCTCTTCCTACTCTCCCTTCACAAAGTCTCAAACTCAGTCCTGGGACTTCTTAGGTCTAAGTTTTGACCACAAACATTCTGACCTGAAGGAAAAACTAGAGTGAACTCCAACTCGGTACAACATCCTCTGTATTTCCTTTACTCACACGGCTGATGTTTAAGCTAAGAAGACTCTAGAGAGGTTAGCACCCTCTGACCAATGGATTGGAAGAAGGCCTCCCTACTGCCCTTAATCACTGAGACTGACAGGCACTTCTTCTGTCTGGTACACCAGGTCCTATGATACTCGCTGAAGCTATGTCTTAAGTCTTAAGTAGAGAATGGCCCCTTTGAAAGTTTCACTTTCCTTTGTATTCATTTGAGGAGGAAGGTCTGAGGGTGCCCACCATCTCCTTCATTGTTTCCCTATAGACACGTCTCTACTGTAGGAGGTATTAGATTGTTTCTCCCCATGTAGGTGGAGACAGCGTATCCCTTGGTGGTACCTTTGGAAGTGTAGCCGTACCAAGGGCTACTAGTGTTGCGCACAGACCCAGTGTTGTCAAAAAAAAACTGTTTATTACTCAACGTATCTGACTATACAGAGGAGAGGCCTAGATCTGACAAGACAATTCTTTTCACCAGGATATACACAGCTTTCAGATCTATGCTGTTCAACTCCTCACAGGCATGCATCTGCCCCCTCCCTGTGGCACAGATTGAGGGAGAAAGTTCCCCCTTACTTGTAGATGTAAGCCACTGCAGTGGTGTCACCTTTCACTGTCACCCTCCCCACTCTGTACTCCCTCAGTGTCTGTTAGAAGGTTTGGAGGCCAAACACACTACTGTCATTTCCAAAACATTTTATGTGTTTCTTTTTCAGCTCCTTCTCCGTGTCCCTGAACTATCCGTTCAGATGGACACCCCATCCCTTGAAGGATATGTCTGAGAACACCAACTTTCCCAGGAGTGCGGCACTCAGAAAGACTCCCTGCCAAAGGTTGATGTCCTCCAACCACCATCTCAGATTTTCCTGACATTTTTGCTGAGAGACACCAGTTGTATGGGATGCTTCTCTGGGAGTACCAATTCCACTGCCACTGCACAGACCAAATTGACTCCTTCCCTTCGGGATGAGTTTCCCTGGGGACATTACGTGGCCTAAGATTACTTGCCTCTGGGGAGGCTGGTTGCCTACATAGAGCATATTGGTCTCTTTTACCAGACACATGTGACTGTCATAGCCACAATGCCCTCATAACTTCAAGAATTCTTTACACTTCTGGATATGCTGCCAGGCCTATGATCCAAATGCAAGAACATGAATAAATTCTGATACCTGCAGCAGGATTTGAACTTGCATCCAGTGAATATGGATGAGGTCAAGTTACCAACCTGACCACAAACAGGATTGTGACTCTACAAGATGTTCATCTGCAAGCTTTTACTGTCAGTGTCTAAGATCGTCCTCAGATACTTGACCTTCTGTTGTGGGACTACGTCCAATTTCCGACAATCAGCTACTGTCCACTACTCCTGGCACAGGTTCAGCCACCTATACTTGTTCTGTAGCTTCCAGCTCAATGAGGCAGGGATCAGTTAAATATTCTCACACTTCTGCAGCCTTATCCCCTGGGAGTGGGCTCAGGCTGAGTGCCAACCCCACCCCCTTTTTGAGGGCCTACAGGGTCGTCACTACGCCAAAGCAAGGGGGTAATGAATTGAAAGGAACCTTCTCGATTCATGGTTGATAGTATTTGTAGGTAAACATTTTACAGGGCAACTAAGAACATGCAGTCTCCCTCCCTGATGGAATCTAAACCTGAATATGCAGTTGCCAGTGTGAACAACATCTGCATGCCAATTTACATCGTTGAGTAGTCTATGGGCTGTGGGGGAGTCAATGTCAGAACCATCCCCTTACCTAGAACTCTGCCAATCCAAGAACGAATGAAGGAGAGAAAATAGCCCTAGTACTGCTCCTCCCACAGGGATCGTGCTTGTTCTGAACAGCTTGATCATCTCAAGCACAGAAAACAAAAGGGGGCTAGAAAGGAAAAAACCTTCCCCACCACCTGGACAAATCTGATCTATAGACCTGGAGGACCATTAAATGACCCTTTTCTGTGTGACACCCAAAAAACCACAGTGAGAAGAGTAGATATGCTCCTTTACTTAATACACATATCACACGCCTGGCTCATGATCCTCAGCCTGGTGCAGTCGCAAGCCTGGGTCAGGTAGAAAGCTCATGTAGAGCTGCACTTGTGTTGCTCACACTGTTAGTGAATTGTGCACTAACCCCCTCCCAGCAACCCTGAGGAGTTGCAGTGCAAAGAGGTTGAGGTATTTTCCTGTCCACACAGCTGCCAGACCATGGAGGGAAAATGAGAACACAAGTATGTCATTGCCGCCAGTTATGTTAATCTGTAGACCGGTACACATGTAACCAACGAAGAGGCCAAACAGGCTGCCAACCTCATCTGTGTGCAACTTTGAAAAGTAACGTTGAGGGGAAACAACTCGACAAAACTTACTGATAGAATTGACAGGTGTGGAGCTTGAGTCTACATGGATAGTACTAAGTGGAGACGCTACCTGGAAAAAGGATTTACTGTCAGTAACTCTGCTTCCCCACCCTTTCCCAAGAGGGAGGGTGTAAAGATGCCTATTTAGACTTCAAACTCAAGGTTTGACTTCCCCTCCTCTTTGCCTGCAGCGTGGGAAAGAGAGTGGATTTGAGGTGGTGTTACACGGTAGAGCAGAGGATAGAAATGAAGGCTCAAACACCCTACCTCGTCTGCAGGCCTGGCCATGTCCACAGCCACAGCCAAAGTCACACTCATCATAGAAAAAATACAGGTTATTTCCTTGTAAGTAACTCACTGATTGAAGAGTTTTGATATATAATAACACAATTACAAAAACAATGGGATAAGCTTATTCGTTTCTTTATCGGAGAATGTCAAACAGCAGAGTCGAGAGGGGGCAAAGGGCTGTGTCTCTTACTTCCTGGAAGATGCTTCTAACTTCAGCTTTCTCCTTCTCTTTTCCATAGGTTCTACTGTGGAGATTACCACTCCAAAAATCCCAGGCTCGTGGATCTTGTGAACATTCATTAGTCTGTAGGAAATACAGAACGAGGGCGGATATACTGCAAATGGTGACAAACATATATATAGTGTTTATCGCAACCTGCTCACTGACAGCACTCAGGCTTGGCCACCATGATAACCCAGCACTCAGAACAAAGGGCAAGCATGTGTGACACACAGCATTGTAATTTTCACCAATGAACATCATAAGGTACTCAAAATTCACGGCTAAAGCAAAGTATACAAAACCATGGGAAATTAATAGCACCTTGCACTACACAATATCACTATGAATGCACAAACAAGGTCACCAGTAAACGAACTGTATCAAGCATCCATACACAAGAACAGCCTTAGGTTTACTTGCACCTACCTGCATTATTCTTTCGTTTCTCTCAGTCAGTTTACAGGTGTCCAGCACATATACAGTAGGAGGACTCCCCGTATCAAAGATGGAGTGTTTTTATCCCTGCAGGATCATTCAAAGCATGTGGTAAAACAAGATTATAAATAAGCTCGACGAAGGCAGCTCAAAGACTCTGCCTCTGTTGTCATTTCTCTTTATATAACGAGGCTTCTCCAACTAGCCTTAGCAATGCAGACCAGCAAGCAACTACTCAAAAGCATCAAAAACTCGATTGATTTTCGTTAGTAACGGAATTATCCACACTAAACAATGCAATTCAAGGAAATTAAACAAAAACTTAACCTAGTAATGGATCATTATGTGTTAAACAAAATGTTCTACCAGGAAAATCGTATCCTGTAACATTAGTCAATGGCTGTGCATACACTGAGATATTCCGGCATTAAACAGTTCTCCGTTAGGCAAAGAGTTGTCGCCTAGCACTACGAGTCTGCGGCCGGCTAATGAAGAATTAGAGGAATTTATTTCTGGTGATCATTTCTCGCTATAACGTGGTTCGGATTCCACAATAAGCTGTAGGTCCCGTGGCTAGGTAACCAATTGGTTCTTAGCCACGTAAAATAAGTCTAATCCTTCGGGCCAGCCCTAGGAGAGCTGTTAATCAGTTCAGTGGTCTGGTAAAACTAATATAAACTTAACTTAGTTGGAATTAAACACTTTGTATAGCAATTCGGATGTTTCCGTTGAACAATTGGAGGAAATCCCAAAAACATATGCATGAGGATTCTCAAGACAACGATACTTTCATTCGTAAATAAAGTGATCATTGAAAAGCTGAATAAGGTGATAAATGGTTCAAAGTCAGGGTTCTTTCTTTACTTTACGTATGCACGCTTCAAAAAATTCATTGGGCATAAGTTATGAGAACAATTTGTTTCTAAAGATAAGAAATGTAAATAAATTTATTCCAAAATATATACCCTTTTCTTTTCCTAACAAAACACTGCAATACGTTTTACATACAGAAACAGCATTCTGCTTCACCATCAATAGAAACAATGATCTAATTTTGTCTTATGCGCCAGTCTTTCACTAAGTCACGCTTCCTCTCAGCCAAACAAAAGAGCGGATAATCTCTCTCTCTCTCTCTCTCTCTCTCTCTCTCTCTCTCTCTCTCTCTCTCTCTCTCTCTCTCAGATATAAGAAACATTCGCAAACAAAACACGATGACTAAAATTAAACATAACCTCTGTTACCACTTTCAACAACATGAATAATAGGTAAAGTTGCAATGACATTACTGGACGCAATGCTTACATGTAAACAAAAACACAACTCACTCTCTCTCTTTAATACAGTATATGTATACATACAGATGTAAACTTAAATATACATGTATTAAATAAAATCAATAACAAAGGTAAAAAAAAAGATCAAATCCCAGCCCTTTCAGTTCACAGAAAACATTGTGCAGAAGCCCAGTAAGACTGACATATCGAACTTGGTATGTAAACTTTACATATTTCGATAAAAAAATCTACACAATGTAAATAAAGAAGACAAATTGCACAGCCAATATTACTAGAAGCCAAATTCAAGCTTACAAGGTTACTTCGTGAGCCATTCTACTAACCTTAGCTTATATGATGAGTGTTATAAGATCAATTATATCCAAAACTCCTGTCAATTTAGACTTATTTACAAGTAAGGTCGTCATCCATACCTGATATAAACCGTGACCACGACTCTCAATTAATTTATGATATTATAGCTAGGTAACAGAAAATTAGTAACCTCCAACTGCAAGAACTTCCGAATACAATTTCTCAAGTGACAAAGAAAAAAACTTGGTTTCGTTCGAATACAATTTCTAAAGTGACAAAAAAAATTGGTTTCGTTCGAATACAATTTCTCAAGTGACAAAGAAAAAAAACTTGGTTTCGTTCGAATACAATTTCTCAAGTGACAAAGAAAAAAACTTGGTTTCGTTCGAATACGATTTCTCAAGTGACAAAGAAAAAACTTGGTTTTGTTCGAATGCAATTTCTCAAGTGACAAAGAAAAAACTTGGTTTCGTTAAGTTTAATTCTCCCTCTTCTTATGATAAACGAATGAAGTTACCTTCGACACCTGAATGTTGTACTGAACACTGTTATACATTCACACAGTCATCAGCCACGTCTCACACACGAGAACCACGATGATGCAAAGGCTTTGTTCTCTGCAATGACCATAACTAGTACATTCAGACCTCTGACTCTCCTTAATCAGGTAAACCTCCTAAGCAGGAAAACAATAACACACCTAAGACTTCCACTGTATAAACTTGTCCATAACACAGAAGAGAAAAATACATTACCTATCGTTCTCTGACTGCAATTTCTTAAAAAACTGTTCATGGACTCCCCTAAGAATGTCACTGAATCCATCTGAAATGCAACTTCTGATACGGAAAACAGACAATATATTCAATCCCTGATTAGTAAGCATATGAACTAGTATGAAATTTATTTAAATAAAACCAGGCAAAACTGGAGAACATTCATTCCTGCTGTACACAATATCACTTGTCAGACGCACTGTTAAAAAAAGTACACCACGGATTTAAACCGGGTTAGATTTAGAAAAGAAAGGGTTCAAGTGTATCCCATTTTATTGCCAATAATGAGGAAAAATATCCTCTATAATGAGTCCAAAGAGATTTATCTACTTCATCAGCTTTCAAGAACCCAAGCGAAATTAATCTTCATTGTCTTATGAATTAGGTAGTCTCATGCGACAGACTTCTGGATAGACAAGCGCTCCAAAAATGTTCGACACATCCTACACACATACTCTTTACTACCGAATTAGTATGAAGCACTTTGTATGACGTACATAACTATATGCACACAAGCTGTCTGCACTTGTTTTAGGTAAAATGTGAAACATGTTTCAAGACTTTCAACAACAGAGGTACTTGGCCGTTTCAAAGCACTCACGCAACACCTGAAGAAGAGATTCTCGAGATACCGGCCAGCGAAATTACATAACATGACTGCAATACCAGAGTAAAGAATTGGGTCAAAGTGAAATTTCAAGCGCATCTTTGTCAATTACATTTAGCATCATTCCACGTCTTAAGGTAAGTAAGCGATACAGATGACAATGTTACATATGCCAGATATTTTTTGTAGAGAGAGAGAGAGAGATCCATTAAATTTTACGTCATATGTTAAAAAGCTAAAGGCACAGAAGGTAAAATATTAAAATTGCTTCTAATATCTTACATATTTTCTTCCAGGTGAGGAAAAATGAGAGCAGCTTCCTTTCTTTTCATTCCGAATCTTCAAAGGAAGTTAGGAATTTATAAGGGAGGTTGCAAAATTCAAAAGCGTTCAAGGTCAGATTTCGCCAAAAGAAACGCGCTCGGATAGGCGGGTCCGCACGCACACGGTTGTGATAAGTTAGTTTCCCTAATAACTAAGAACTTTTTTCAATAATAAAAATTAATAAAATACCTTTTTCCACTTACAAGTCTTCGTAAGATCAAGCAACTTTGAAGAAATTGTTTAAAAAAGACTACATATTAACTTACAATTAGAACACAAGTTGCTAAGATTAAAAAGAGTTGGATTCATCATCATTCAATGGGTCCCGTAACGCATCTTTCTTGAATCAAATTTAAAAGAAATGTAGAACAGACACATCCTTCCAATGACCCTTAAAAGAGTACACATGAAATAATTTTCCAAAACAAAAACCACCTAAATGGACACAATCTGGAATGCAAAGGAATCAAGGGCACTTAGAAGGAACAACAATAATCATAAGGTTGCTAAAGTCTAGAACGGAAAATGCAAAAGAGAGAGGCAATTGGACTGTTAGTCATAAAATCCTCAAGAAGGTAACTATTACATAACACGCCAATTTAATCGTAAAGGTACCAAATATCGCAAATACGGAATTCCCAGGAAACATCACCACAATTTAACAGATAGTATAGGTTTCCATAGGTGGATTGCAAGTACGCCAGAACCAATATTAAACTACCTAAGGTTTCCGGAAGGAAACTTCCAACCAGAAAGCCAACAAAAACCTCCAGACAAGAAACTACCACGGCTGATTACCTATTCTTTTATTTTTTCAATTGTCCACCTATCCCCAAAATCTGTGAATCAACATGGACAATAGGCTCAAGACCTTAGTCCACTGAAGGTCATACAGAACGCTTCCATCAGGACAGGAGAGGCAACTTCTCTGAAAATTCTGTAGGATATGTACCTTGATTACATTACAAAAGACCGTTGTGCATACTCCAAAATTTGCTGTTATTGCAAGTAATAAAATGGAAACGTGATACAAAGCCACAATTTTTTCTTTTACAAGGGTAGAAACACAAATATGTAAAAACCTTTTAAACGATACTTAAAAACACAAATCTGTACAAATACTCAATGTTAGGATGTACGACACAGCATCCGTGTTCCACACCAAAGACAGACGAGTGGAAGAAGAAAAACTGAGACCACTGTCTATGAATGGGAGAGAAAGTGCAAGTTCTGGGAATTTGAACCAGTGTCTGATTAGGACTGGAAAATGAAAAAGGGTAGCTGCGTCGGGTGATCTAAATGTAAAGGTAAGTGGAAGGGAAAGAGCTGCCGTACTTGGAAGGTATACTGTCCGTGGAATTCACAGAATGGGGGAGAGCCATTATAGAATAAATTCTGAAGAGGACTAGGATTGAAGTTTTGGGAATACAATGCTTCCAAAAGAGAATACTAACAAGTATACTTACTCTAAGATACACGAGTGTGCCCAGTTTGTGTTACTAAACAGGATATCAATTTTACTGATGTAAATATTAGAGGACTGTTTGGACATATACCTATTCATTACCAGTTTGAAGCTAGTGACACTATACAATAGTACTCATTGATGAAGAATGGGTCAAAACGTGAATGTAAATAGATTTGGAAAAGTGCGATTGAAAAGAATGTGAAAATAACGCAAGTGTGGAATATATATGAAAAATGGGATAAAATACAAATACTGTCATGGAAAGAATTCCGAGAAGGTAAAATTCCACAAGTGTCTTTCTGAGTTTACAGAGTGACAGCAGTTAAAGGTGTGCAAGAAGATGATATAAAAGCAGCAATTGAAAGGATATACAAATGCGAGCCTAGTACAGGAAACAGTTGCTTTTCCGGAGCAGTTCCTGAACAGCAGAGAAGACTGCACGTGGGATTCACTAAGAAAAACAAGGTAACCAAGAGCGTAGCAAACTGAAAACGGACGATATATTTAATATAAAAGAAACCCGAGACCCGAGAAAGTACTTCATGGGCAGAAATAATTTGTACTGTATTGAGGTGAATGCAGGGAGAGTCGTTAATAAACCAACAGATAGAAAATATACAAGGTATAAGCAGAAAAATGCTCTGTGACGAGAGTGCTGCCCTTTAACGATGAGTACTTGAAAAATTGGTTCAATGTAAGGAACAGAAGTGAGACAGATCTGAAAAAGCGATAAAGCAGAGGGGAATAAACTGTGTAAAATAACGATTGTGATGGTGACTATTGAGTAGATAAAGAGGGCAGATAAGAAACTGAAGAATGTAAAGGTAACACAGGCTGATGACAGTACAAACATGCTTCTGATATACGGTGGTGATAGTGTACCTTAGTAGCTGACCAGGGCATATTCGCCATGTTTGCATTTGGGAAAGGTTCCAGAGACATAACCGCTCCTTTGCATACATATACAGGGAATAATGACTGAGGTGTCTGTAAGAATTATAACTATGTTACTCAGTATACATGGGAATGTCCATGGAAGTATTTGTGACTGAGAATACAGGAAAGATGACGGAAGCATTAACCGAGGAAAAAAGTGCTGCTTTGGGCAATGAAAATTTGAAGGGATAAGATTATTAGATCATAATGAAAAATATATGTGAGAATTTTGATAGTAAAAAGGGAAAACCGTAAATTGCGTAATGAATCTACAGAAAGGCTAATGATTTAACGGAAAATTTTGAAATATAGACTATAGAGGATGCATAGCGTAACAGATAATTTGTTGATGGTGATTAAAAGTACTTATAGTGAAAACGATGCTATTGTTAGAATAAATAAAGATAAAATGACTGGTTTAGTTTAGATGTGGTTGTCAGGAAACAGTTTATTGTGTCTCCGTACCGGTTTAGTGGTTCTATGAATGAAGTGAGACAAGCTAGAACAGAACAGGAGTAGATTCAAGTTGGCGGAGGAAGAAAACCACTTATGAATGGTGTATAGAATGTCTGATGTTTGCAGATGGTCAAATGTTAATTAGCGGTTGTGAAAAGGAGCAGCAAAGACAGATGGAAGAGCTTATAATTGTAAGCCACGATAGTGAAAACGAACGTAGTAGGGGGTAAGACTACGAGGAAAACAAGAAGCCAGGAAAAAAGCAGTGACCATCAATATTTGGTAGAATGAAAACGATTGACCCGAAGAGGAATTTGGGGGCAAAAGTAATTCGTATTAGTACGTTAAGATTTGATGAAAGCCACTGAAAGAGTAAATAACTGAAGGCAGCAATACCGCTTTATGAGGGTCTGGGAGTAAAGGAGATACTTATCTCCACAAAAAGTTGGAATTAATGAATGCATTGTGAAGACACACTAACACACAAGCTCTCTGTAACCTTATGTGCCCCGATTCAAATCCTACCAAGGTAGAAAAGGTGTCTTTCTTTATCCGCTACTTGGATTAGGCGCATCCGGAAGTGCGAGCCAAAGAAAAAGACATTGACACTATTTTTCGATATTTTCTGAAGTAATTAGCACTATAATAAAGCAAGTGCCGAATATATTTGTGATCAAACCCGGAAAAATAAAATTACAGAAATGATATAATTACTATTAGTTTCATGAGAAAGGTACAAAAACAACCAACCTGTTAAAAAAAAACATTTTCAACATCAAAAGAACGGACAGTTGAGACTTAGGCAAGTGTAACTGCAATGGGGAGAGAACAATATGTTACAAACAGGAAAACGTTTTCATACATTCATAAAAATGATAAGAAGCGGTGAAAGTTTTCTGCCTGGGGATTCGTTCTGGATTTAATATGTAGAGGATGAGCTCAAAGCTGAGAATTTTCATGTTATACCAATACAGCGAAAGGAACAGTTATGTCGCATCAAAGCAATGACCTTAAATCATGCTGTTAAGTGTGCCTAATTCTGTGTAAATACTTATGCTGGTATAGAGCACTCTATTCGAATCGTTTATCATCATTTATCACCATTTATCGTTTATCAACAGTGAATTTAGAAAATAACCAAGAGCGATAACAATAAATCCTAGTAATTCTAAACTGCATTTAAGCCTGTACTCCCCGTTTACTCTTAACGAAATACAGTAGATTATACAGTACCTGAAATCACCATACAATGCAGCAATGCAACCGCTTACCTGAAAACGACAAAAAATAATTATGGCATATTAAAACAGAAACTGAATACGGTAGTAATTTCACAAAAAAAAAAAAAATTTTTAGACTTCAGTATTAAAAAAATCTCTCTCTCTCTCTCTCTCTCTCTCTCTCTCTCTCTCTCTCTCTCTCTCTCTCTCTCTCTCTCTCTCTCTCTCTCTCGCTGAAATTCACTTGGAATAGCAAACTTTCTTTTACCTGAAATAAGAAATATAAAAAAATGGACATCAAACTTGGAATAAACTCACACATAACTTGAAAAGTCTCAGCACTCAAGGTAAAAGTCAAATAAACGGACACCTGATAAAGAACAATATGCACACTTATTTAACTGTATAAATATCACCTGCAAGGTAAGATACATCGTCACTTGACCCCACAACCAATAACTGTAACATGAGATTTTATAATACATACATACATACATATACAAACATATATCAAATATATATACATGCATGCATACATACATACATATATTATATATATTATATATACATATATATAAATTGTATTTATACATTACCATATATTATACACATATATATGGATAAATACTGTCTGTAAATGAACATCTGCAGAAAAATGTAAAAAGGTAAAAACCACACATGTAATCCTTGCAAATTGTGAAATCCTCCTTCGTCACTTTCCAAAGTGACGTTTCACAGTGGTCTTGGGCGCCTGTGGTAAACCTTAAACGTACGGGAAACATATGAGCTTGTATCATTGGAGGAAACCCGATATTATAGAATGGATGAATGTAAACTACTGAGGGACAAGGCCAAAGCACGTAACAAGAAATTTCTCACTTTACTCCCATCAATTTTCCTTACTTGTGTGTTTCTATTTAAAGTAAAACGAAAATTTCCTTTGAATAACGAGAACTTTAAGGTCAACCAGTGCTACTGTTCAGTAAAAACGTTAATTTATATGACAACACCTACTGTAAATAAGCCATTAATGAAAAATTCTCATAATGAAAGTATTTTCCTCCTTCAAGATAGTATCAAAATTTAACAAATTAAAGAAAATGATAAACTAGAGCTTCATGAGCAAATGTTGCTAAACATTCTACATCTCAAACACAATAAATTTCAAATAAGAAAGTGAAGGAATTAAACAGTGGTTTCAAAGCAAAAGAATTCGCGCCACTTAAGTATTATCTCTCATAAAAAGTGATAAACATATACATCTCAACAAGTGGAATAAAGTCAAAGTTAAAGAATCAGCTGTGGTACCACTAAAAAAAGGCTGTGTCGCCTAAATTAAGAGGGAAATGAGTTCAACCATTATTTATGCGTTCCTTCCGTTCCAAAGGAACATAAAAAGGGGGGGGCCATATTCTCAAGAAATAACGCGAAAGTGCACATTATAACGTTACACACTGTATATCAGTCGAAAAGAATGGATGAGAAGCAAATGCGTAACTTCTAAATAAAAGGTGCATGATTAATAACTGCATATTGGAAAATCGAAGAGTAATGAGAATAAAGGTTATTCAAATCTAACCCTTAATTCAGGAATTTACAATGATATCAAAACCGATCATATGATCTCTTCCTTACCGCCAAAACATTTTCTTGTCCCGTAATTACATGAATTCTACTCTTTTCCTTTTTTTTTTATCTAAAAGGTAGCCACCAAGCAACAAAAACGAATGGGTCTAAATATATATTTGGACAGTCCATGTTAGTGAAATATGGAACTAAAGTACCCTAGATTTTCTCCACTTCTAAGCCCATGAACTAACACTAATACGAATTACTTTGGCTTCCCCCAAAAATACTATGTAATTCTAAAAATAATTTGTCCGGAAATTTACAACTACAGGAGAGAGAGAGAGAGAGAGAGAGAGAGAGAGAGAGAGAGAGAGAGAGAGAGAGAGAGAGAGAGAGAGATTTAAAATTCCCAATTAGAATGTAACATTTCAAACTCAAAGCCAAGTGTTAGTTCATGGGCTTATATTACAGTAGTTTTGATAAAAAGACTTGAAGAGACATCAACAACAAAATGCATAATTGAAAAAAGTGCTCCATCCACCCAACAGAACTATATCAATTAGCTTCTAACACAGAGAATTTTCTGCACTATAGCTATTCCATACTTGATGTCCTTATTTCTATACGTCAGGTAAACTAATGAAAATGAGCTCCAAATAAAATTACTCTCACTTGAACAGTGCAGTCTTTCTACTAATTACAGCAGGTTTCTGATAAAATTCCACTGCAGTGTTTTGCGTTAATCCTCAGCCTAATATCACCTTTATCATCTAGATCTTTCAGAAGTTATCAGTAACTTGCTCCATCAACTTATTGTACTTTACTCCAGGAATCGTCGTTCACTCTTAAGACAGCATAATTTCGATACACATCTTTACTAACATCAATACCAGCAAAATACCGACCTAACCATATGAAATATGGATACAAAGTGTTCAAGTGATCTATTTACACTTACCACAATTTAAATTATATATATATATATATATATATATATATATATATATATATATATATATATATATATATATATATATATATATATATATATATATATATATTATATATATATATATATATATATATATATATATATATGTATGAGTGGATGGATTCATGTACATACAACATACACATGTATGTATTTATGCATGTATGGTTATTGTTTCCTATGATGAAGAAATAACTACAGACAAAACCAGGAAACTACTGAAACTAACGAAATGGGAAAATCAGCCTAGGTAAAAAGTTGAGAGTAAATGTGAGCAAAGAGGTTATCCGGTTGAATGGAGACCAAGGAAATGGAGCCATGAATGATAATATAGATGGAGGAAGAATGTAAGTGGCTGGCTCGTATAGGGTAGGATATATATGCTGTATATTATGAGAGATGATGCAGGACGACAGAAGAGGTCAGTCGCAGAATAAGCGAAGCAAGGAAGGTAACTAACTGGGTGAGTAGGAAAGCTTGGGGAGTGACTCGGACAGCCAGTAGAAGCCAAGCTTGGAATTTATGAAGGGACTATGAAACCATCTCTCCTTTGTTTGTTTCCCCTTCACAACACTGAATATTGAATGAGTTGTCTGTAAGGGCTTCGTTTTCATATACATCACTTGATCTCAACTTTGTTAGCCATCTACTTTGTCTCACTGAAGAATGTAACTCTCCATAAAATTTTCACTCGCAAACCCTCCGAAAAGCAAGTCATGTGGCATTCTAATTGCAGTGAATGGTAAGGTAAAAGACGTCATTCCGCGAGTGGTTACCTATATTATCATCTTGTAGAGGCTCTTATCCTAAAATGCAATTAACGTCTTTCCTCCCAAAGCAAATATAAATGGCACATTTAACCACAGGTATAACTGCAAAAACGAAAAAGAAAAAATGTCTCATACAAAGCCACTGCCAAGAAAATCTTATGAAAGATGGGAAAATATCTCAAAAAAAAAAAAAACATAAACAGGAAATGGAACATATCTGCAAGTAAAACTTGGGCATTCTGTATAACTTCATTACGTTTGTAACAGTCAAACAATAACCGACGAACTCATACAGTTCCATCACGCAAACGAAGAAGTCTATCAGTTCCGAGAAATTCCATTTGCTTCTGACGTCAATAAAGGACGGCTTTATTTACATCTAAAAGTCAACCATACTCAAGGACAGAAAGACGCGATCCTTAATATATACAGGACACGCTTGGAATTCTATTCCCTGCCGTGGTCTTCGTCCCCATCAGAATCGCTATATCAGCACCCCACTCCCCTTCATTCACCTACAAAACTATAAATAAACAAACAATGAACTAGATTCATATTTTATACTTCCATCTAACTTTCGAAAATATAATTATATTAATACACTAAAATAATAATGCTGTAAATCACATAATTAATTACCAGCTAATAGAATATAAAACTAAGAATCCATGGCGAGTTAATTATGCAATTATAATTTTTATGGCACTGTCAGGAACGCCAAGCATATAATTAGGCGCCCGGAATGGGACGAAGGCCAAACATTCCAGTGAATAAAAATTCCCTAAAATTCCAGTTAATCCAACATTCCATTCAACGCTGACCCAACGAAAGAGGCTTATGGCAATGCTGTTGCAAGCAGGTCAAACTCTCTCTCTCTCTCTCTCTCTCTCTCTCTCTCTCTCTCTCTCTCTCTCTCTCTCTCTCTCACATCAATACACAAACACTTCCATCAATGCAATCACAGACAGTAGTGACGATATAAGTAGAAAAAAGCGTAAGTTTTACAATTCTCCGCTTAATACTCTTTTACGGCTGGATGAAGTTACAACTGTCATCTATATGTATGTGTATATATGTGTGTGTATATATATATATATATATATATATATATATATATATATATATATATATATATATATATATATATATATATATATATATATATATATATATCAGTATATATAACACTAACCTTCTTGGTCACCTTTTCCCTACGATTTTCTTGATTACAATTAGCATTTACAACTGTAAGACAACTGGAAATGCCAGAACAAAGCATCGGTCTTTCTCTTGCTCTCGTCTATGTGAAATGGCATCGAAATTCTCAAACTGGTTATAAAATTAAACTACTTCTGGTAAAATCAAGAAAACCATGAAAAAACTATAAAATACATGACATGAGCATGTATGGTCAGTGTCCATATATATAGTTTACCTCTATCACTAATCGGTCAGTAACAAAGTAATAAGCGGTAAAGACTGTAGCTGACTGGGATACATCATGCCAGATATGAAGAAAGCATTGTCCAGTAGCCTGAGTAACTATTACGATTCAGAGGAAACTAGCGAAACAGAATTTCATTTTTTCTGGCTTCTGAGGTCTGACAATGCCGGTTATTATTGGGAGACGAAGGGATACAATCATAAAATAATATTTTGCAGGGAAAAAGTTGCCTGAAATGCGTACCTGTATCATCTACAGATACTAGACGCTGCCATCTAAAGACTACAGGGAGATTGGAATATCAGGGAAGCTACTACATTGACAATTTCCAGTGCCTAGCTGCTGGTATTAAATGGCAAGGGCTTTTTGCATGGTGAGCGTCCAAGAAAAAATATTAAAAATCTAAGATGGAACAGTGAGAAGGGAGGGGCTGGGGAGCACCAGAATGATACCAGTGAGGGTAAGCGGATGGAATGGTAGAGTAGGTAAGAGGAGGAGGCGCTATTAAAGAAAAAAGACAAGAAAACTTGTAGGGTTTTTCTATTAACAGTGAACTCACTGAATGGACACTGAGTGAAAAATCGCCAAATTAAAGATTCTTTCATTCAGGGTATGATTATCTTATACAAACTAAATATTACAATTGTGCTTTATCTTGAATCTCATTCAATGTGCATTTCAGGGTTGCAATTCAGTTTTGTTTCTAAATCGTTAGTGTAGTCACGGCTGTAGCTTTTGTCATATTTCACATTTCAAGTACAGGCCAAATTTATGTTCTCATCAATGTGGAAATCCCATAGGTCGGTTTACCAATCGTGTTCACGCGAAAATCTCCCACAGAATGCAAGTCGACTTAGATACCAAGCTATTACGGACATACAAGATAAACAGTTTATTATTATTATTATTATTATTATTATTATTATTATTATTATTATTATTATTATTATTTTATTATTATTTCTGTTGTTGTTGTTGTTGTTGTTGTTAATGCAGTAAAAAATATGATTTTCTACAATGTCGGTAAAAACTTTAAAAATTAATATAAGTACAAAAAATAATATACAATTAATCACAAAAACTCTTGGAAATAAACGAATGATCCAAATTTACAGGTAAAAAGAGATAGTGTAACCACATGCACAAGCAGTAGCACGGTAAATGTGCTTCTGTCATAAATGAGAATGCATATTTATCAAGGTCCTGAAGATATTTGTGGAATCGGCAACATATACAAAAGTAAAGCATTTATTAGCCTTTGAAATATGTGCGTTCGCAAACGCACACCAAGCGCAGTAATTTGCAGAATTATAAACACATTGCATTGTAAGACGCTCATCCAACGTCGGCTTCGTTGTAAGCCAAGAGCATTATATAAATCACAATAACAGACAATAACAACATGGAAACCCCTATTCAGAATAACGAGTTTTATGAGCACTGGGCAAAGTAAAGGTGATTACATTTTCCACAAAAGCACGCAGAAACTCCCCAAGTTTTATGCATTCACTATACAGCTTTGATATATTCTGTACAAAACTATTTCTTTTGGTTAAGAGATTTATGCAGCCATTTCCACGGACATATCCGTAATACGATGACTCTTATGCCAAACATCTGAAGCCCATAACATTCAACCATAAGAGATTCCTATTCCGTTTGTTTAACTTTCCGATTCTCTTTCATGTTTTATTTTTTGGTTTAAGCATAACGGGCTACATGAAATTTCGAAGACGAAAGTCCCTGATGTTATAACAAAGGTTAGGAACTGATGGAGGAGCAGAAGCAGATAAGAGATGAGAGGAAACAGAATGACTTTCAAGGAGCTGAATGTACGAATAAGAGAAAGAAAACCGTTACACTGAATACCAGAGTGACACACTGGGAAAAGTAAAACAAACAACGGGCAAATTAACATGTTAATAAACAAAATAATAATGGGAAATTAAAACTTATTCTAATCATATTGTTCGTAACTGTTCAAGAAATGCACCCTAATGCATTTATTATATATATATATATATATATATATATATATATATATATATATATATATATATATATATATATATATATATAAATAATTATATATATATATATATATAATATATATATATATGTTTATATTTACATTTCCTTTACAATATTAAGGCACAAATAACCATGTCATATCAACTTCACTTTAAACTGAGGGTATTTTACACCCACAGGATTCTAACCAATGGCTTTTTGGGTTGACACATGAATAAGTCTTCATTCTAAGGCAATTATTCTCTCGAAAGCTTTTTTTGGTCTACGTATGTCCCGTAGAGCTCCTTCCCTTCACTTGAAGCTGGTTACTTACCTCTTTCATAACAAACACTTAAACTAAGCACCTTTTCCTTGTTTAGCCCCAATCTGTCCTCCCCTAATCAATCCTTTAGTCATCTGGCATACTTTACTTGTCCAAATCCTACCAGAAATTTCCCAGGCATACTACGTAACAACATCCACCAATACATCCAACAGTTTTAGTTGCCACTTTTACTCACATAAAAAGGAACAATCAATCAATCACACATTCCTTCGAAACCTTTTCCTCATACTCGTACTGGCATACATTATGCACACAGGTTAGCCACTCGATACTACTTTCAATAGTGCCGCAGCATCTCACATGTAATTCCATAAGTCCAGGTATCTTTCATTCTTCAACATATTGCCTTTCTTCCTCACATCCTCCACAGTCACATTCTCAAACTTCCACTAACTTCTTCCTGCCTCTCTCCTCTCCTCCATGCTCCTAACATCTTCAAAAGGCTCACTTCATCAACCCAAGGCTACATTCTCTTAACATGACATGTCTCGTTTTCATCTTATATTCTAATACGATTTCTCATATTCTAATAAGATTTCCTCATCACCCTTACTTCCCGCATACACTCGGATATAGATGCTTATTCCCCTAACCTGGACTTACGTACCCATTGTGTTGCTCCTACATCATTTATTTATTTATTTATCTATCCATCTCTCTATCTATCTATCTATCTATCTGATATATATATACATAAATTTGTGTGTGCGTGTGTAGTCACATACACCGTGACACTGTATACGACTCTTGATGGGGTAAGTGGTTAAGTGTCACTATAGGTTGTTTTTAAACCGGGCACCGATTCGAATTCTACTGGTGACGAGGCTCTTATCACTTATAATACCCCGTGGATCCAGGTAATTCCACAAGTACTGGGAACTGTATATTAAACGATATCTTGTGGCTTCATATTACTGTATATATACAAACTTGCATACACACACACATAATAAACCTCTGACTCACATCAGGATCGAACCCAGGTCTTTCAATTGAGTGCTTATCACTTCGTAGATCATTCATCAGTTTTGGTAAGCCTTGCCACAGGGTTGTGATGAGCACTCATTTTTAGAATTTCTCACTAGCATTAAATATGTGAAGAGAATATTTTCCATTATCAGCTCCTCATTATGAAATTCATAATGAAAAACCAAACTACTTGTAATAAATATCGAAATGCAGAGCTTTAATATCTATTAGCTGCAACATTCTATTGAAAATCTTGCGACGTTCAGGCAATTTTTGTGTAAAATTACAGCTTGCAGCGGATATTTGTACATGAAGTTATACTCTTCAAATTTTCCAAAGTATTTCCCAAACCTATCTTCTCACGCGTCTTACACCGTTTTATATAAAAAATGTCCAACCGATGAAACTTGAATGACATAGTATTAAAAAGAAAAACATGCATACAGCTACACTGACACCCGCAACTCCACAATTCTGCTGTCCTAAACATAGGAAAGCAGGTAGGGACTTGCATTATCCAAAGCTTATCATGGATATTTCCTACAATAAAACTGTGAAGTCATTTCATAATAAGAGGTTCAGGGAGCCAAAATTACCTATTCGCCTTTGGGTCCAGCAATTCAGTGTTGAGAATATTACACTCAATATAAATGTAATCTTTTCATATAATGACAAAATAGAAAAACATGCTTAAAAAATTGTCCACTAGAGAATAAAATCACTGCTAATAAAATCACAGGATGGACAATGATTCACTTGATTTCGGCAAGCCTCCATTCATACCTGATCTAATTGCACAATATCAGTTATGTTTACTAATTCAGCAAATATTGTGAAAGGCAGTATCGCAGAGGAACCGGTTTCATCATTTCTTCAAACAATTCACTTGTAACACGTGGAACTCAGCTTTCCACTGTTTCCTACCCAGTTTAACATACCCGTCTTCCACCGACCAAGCTTGATTTGGGTAGATAGAGATATGTACCCTTAATTACACGCACCCACACACACACACAATAAATTACAGAACGTTCCACTAGATACAGAGGCAATTCAACCCATCTATGTACCCAGAGAACGCCCCTTTTGGAAGCTATTCCCAGCTCATTTCATTCAACTTTTGCCATGAGTGTTAATTATGGTAACAGACAACACAAAAACTTTCACTGAACAGAAAACAGATGCAACTGAGAACGCAAAGGAAGGCACTGGTTTTAAAAATGTAGGGTAAAAAAAAATACACCCACTCTTATTTAAATGAGTGCAGTAGAATATGACATTCTCTCTCTCTCTCTCTCTCTCTCTCTCTCTCTCTCTCTCTCTCTCTCTCTCTGTGTGTGTGTGTGTGTGTAAAATCTCCAAACCTGGCGTAAAATACAATGCACATCCGAAGGCAACAGTAGAATTAACTGATACAGATACGAACCATCGAACATTTACCATTAACGGAAACTAGAAAACATTCATTCCTTTCATTAAAAGGGAACCCATTGACACAACAGCAACAACAACAAATGAAAGGATGTTTCTGCAGTTGTTTTTGGTGCTTTATTAATAAAATCAATAGATGATATAAAATATTCAAGGAAATAACAAAAAAAAGTTTGAAGCAACCTCTCTCTCTCTCTCTCTCTCTCCATGCTGCAGTAAATCAGCTAGAAGTGTAAAAGACGGGCGAAACGGTTTGGACACATATAACTGACTAATTCCACTTTCGGCAAAGCTAAAACATAACAATGGCAAAGCGTCAAAAAGCACCAACACCGCCTTTGTTTTTTATATTCTTCCACGGGAGGAAACAAAAGCAACACCGTTTATTTGTCATTGGGATAATCCTCACTTTGAATTCCCCGTCTGTCGAAGAGAACAGTGACGACGAGGAGACGAGGAAAACAGAAAGCCTCGGCGGCAAGAACACAGTCAGTCACTGCCAGTGTAACCTCGCAGGCCTTGTTTGAAAATCTTTCTTACTGACTGAGTTAGATTGCTTTTCAGGTCTCCGATTCCATTCTCTTGAACCTTTCAAGTTCATGTTCAACATCTTATCATATCAATATCAAAAGCAGAAATTCTTTTTATTGTTCCAAGAAGAGCAGGGTTTAAATGTTAGATTAAGTCTACAAAAATATTACATAGAGCTGGCAACAAAAACAATGGTATTTTTGAGCATTTAAACGAAAAATCACGTAGAACTAATTGGCCATATTTAGTAAAAGTATGTAATAATACTGTCTTTATAAAATTCTTATATTTAGTAAAAGGATGTAATAATAATGTCTTTATAAAATTCTTAGAGTAACTTTTGAACTTCCAAAAAGAACTCAGATATCAAAATGTAACTATGTACGTGGCATACTAGAATTTTACATGATTACAAATTTACAATACGGGATATGCTGTTGCTAGCTGGGCATGCACTCACTGTTTTGCAACTTGTGCAGGATGGGATTAAGGGCTTGTACACCCGGGCTTCCATTACTATCATTTTTAGTTTGAGCTGCATTTATGCAAATTCTCAGAGGTCTCTGGAGAAAGTATATATTTTGATCACTGTAGTGCTATGATACCAATCATTCTCGTGAGATTTTTCACACCAGTCTATAGAAAGAGTATCATTCATTCTTTTTAATGTTCTTGGACTCTCCTCGGCTAATCGAGCACCTTGGTTGATCTAGGAACAAGGTTCCTCGTCTGAAAACCGACCACAGATTCACTGACATTTGCATGTTACTGTTAAATTTACCCATGATTTCAGCTGTTTTCATAAAACCGAGTCTTCCTAATAAAGTAAATTTCAAAGATCTCGCACTCCGTTTTTTCACTTTTCTCATGTCCATACACTCAGATTTTACCTTAATGGCTTTCCAGAAAGACGAACCCACGCACACATATACGCAAGTGGTAAAATTTAAACACTTCATCGAACAAGGACATATAAACGGAGCATGCTATACATGAAATAGTGTTGGTAAACAGTCCTGATATACTTCAGGTATCAGGATGCTATGCCGTCAATAGCAAAAAAAAAAAAAAAAAAAAAAAAAAAAAATAATTTTTAACAATAACCCATTACATAATTCCATACAGAAAAATTGGGTTACAGAGACTTGTACATATGTTTAGGAAGCACAATCACAAAAAATACATTATATGTATATAAGTACATTGGCCTATATACATACGTACATGCATATACACATATGTTATGCCTTCTGGAAGGCGTATTTACCTTTTTATTTTCTCTCTCTCTCTCATCTAAAAGAAATCTATTATCCTTCCTGGGGGAAGACACTTGCCTATCAAAAGCTGCAACTGGCAACTCCAAGAGTCTATCGCGGAAGAAATCCTCTCTCTCTCTCTCTCTCTCTCTCTCTCTCTCTCTCTCTCTCTCTCTCTCTCTCTCTCTCTTAACTAATGCACCTCAATTAAATACCGAAGATTTACCAAAAATAGAATTTATTCGTCAAATTTAACATGTCGCTGGTAATTAAAAGGAATAGGTCATAAACCATAGCTTCAAAAATAAAATACGTCAGCACAGAATTAAATCAAACATAGAGAATGGGAACCCCCAATGGAAAATGGGAACCAGACAGAAAACGTGAGTCCAGAATTCTTTCAGACCATCATCACTAACTATGTCATTTTAAACTGTAAAAGATTATGACATAGTCTTTCAAAGTCTCAGTCTCCTTCACCCATACGGTTACCACTTCTCATAATATATTCAATAATCCAGAGTATTATGTCCATTGACATGAGCTCACAGATTCGCCATTCAGCCAACCGGAGAATCTATCTCACAAAAAAAGATAAGTTGCACTGCTCAAATGAGCCCTGCAACAAGGTTCGTCCCCGAATGCCCGGTGTTACATTATTCCGTTTCCAGCAAACATACTGCGACCGACCAACACACGCACACTTTCCGGGCCGGGCCCTTAAAACTCATTTTAACCAAATTACAATGTCTCCTCACCTGACAACGGGGCACTTCCGATTACACAAGAAATATGTCCCCCATGCCCTGATCACGCCTTGTGATACTGTTCATACAAGGCGAATGTTCTACAGGTGATAAATCTGAGTTATAATATGCAAACGAACTTCCACCCCAGTCTCTGGGCGAACAAAAGAGATGATAAGATCAGCAAAGCTATCTGCTGAGTACACAGCCGATGTATTAGTAACACACGCCTGCATTACAGAGCAAGCACGGGCATAATCTATATATATTGTTTCCTGTGCGAACACACACACGCACACACACATACATATATATATATATACATAATACAAGTTAAAAATTTGGTTCAAGTATAGGTTATTACGTAGACACGTAAAGAATGGCGAAGCATGTGCTGGCTTCACAGTTCACCTCACGGGAGAAACACCTTGTATGCGTTTGTTAATGACGATTTCTTCGTTTTTATTCATGCTATTGGGGCAATAAGTATCGAGAAAAAGCTTCCAATGCAATTTGTGTCTGAAAAAAGCATCAGTAATAACCAGCAGGAGATTTTAGAGACAGCACTTCTTTTCCCTACAGCAGGGCAAGATGAATGGCTCGTGAATACCGAATGAATAACGATAAATCTGACTACTATACTTGCCTCGTTTCAGCCTGTTTATCTGAAGCCCTGAAAATCGGTTTTCATGTCGCCATCGAAGGAAATCCGAAGATGTTATACTACAGACAGAATTTGTGGAAGGATTAGCCAACTGCTGTACGGTCTGGAGAGGGCGAATATATATCTGACGTCGCCATGGTAACGGCAAATGACGTCAGATGAATGAAAATGAGCGCATAATATCAAAAGGAAAATACTACAAAAACAAACTTCGTCCCCTCTTTTAAGTTGATTACTCGTGTGTAATGACATACAGAGGGGACACCTCAACCATGGCCAAGTAAAAATGGTGAACGAAAACAGGTGGGTGGCTCACTCAATGCCTCATCCTGCTGTAAAAACACCTCAATTACACAGTAATTTAACATCGAAAGCATAAAACAAACTCATTAATTTCAGGACAAAAATAGTTTAAGATCATAACGAGAGAGAGAGAGAGAGAGAGAGAGAGAGAGAGAGAGAGAGAGAGAAGAGAGAAATAAAATATTGAACAACCATGTATTATCATTAAAACATTTGCCTAACTGCTAAGAAACAACTTACATACGCAGATATTCATAACATGACTCACTAAAAAAAAACTGGGAGATTTTCATACATTTTCTTAGATACTATTAAAATATCAAGAGCAAAAACAGCATTCAGTTACGAATCTCATAGTTATTCATATTCACTATATAATGTAAACAAATTTATGGGCGTACGAAGAAAACCTGCTCTCTCTCTCTCTCTCTCTCTCTCTCTCTCTCTCTCTCTCTCTCTCTCTCTCTCTGCGAAACACTTCTGTTTGCCACTGCTGGCAGCCCGAACGGCTGGCCAAACACGGCAACGAACTTCTGTCTTAGCCACTTCCAAGCCAAGGTTCATAATGAAAGTCTTGAGCTATATAAAGCTACTTGTTCAGAACAGGTCGCCGGAAGAATTTGGGAGATCAGGAGGGGTGGGGTGGGTAGGGGAGGAGTAGTAACTGGAGGCCCCGAGGGACACCATAAAAACCTATGAAGTGATAAGAATTTCCTAACAAAAGTAGGATTTTACAGTATGTATATATATATATATATATATATATATATATATATATATATATATATATATATATATATATATATATGCACATATATACAGTACATCCATATACAACATATAGCTAAGTCGATAAATGCAAGACTGAATGGCGGCAAAAGCTGGCTTTAGTCCACAGTATCGTTTGCACGAGATTCCGCAATATGCCATCAACACTAGTGTATGCTGTATGATTACTAGTTTGCTAACAAAAAGACTTCCCGACCTCTTGCTGATTAACGTAACAGTAATACTACAAGCGACTAAATCGCCCTGTATCCAAGGTACGTGGATACTTACCTTGCAAAGCAAACTTCCACTGACTACAATGCCTTATATAAATGCGACAAAACAATAAATACTCGTATATCCATACACACATATATACGCATTTCAGTGCGAAAAAAATAAATGAAAATGCGCCGAAGTTTCTTCGGCGTAATCGAGTATTCTGTACAGCGTATAATGCTGCATGAAACTCTTAGCCACGGCCCATGAAACTCTCAGCCGCGGCCCATGAAACTTTCAGCCACGGCACGGTGATGGCCTATGTTGCTGGCACACATAGCGGTGCCAGACGCACGATCATGGCTAACTTTAACCTTAAAGGGAAAACTACTGAGGCTAGGGGGCTGCAATTTGTTATGTTTGATGACGGGAGGGTGGATGATCAACATACCAATTTGCAGTTCTCTAGCTTTGGCAGTTTTTATGATCTGAGGACGGACAGAAAAAGTGCGGACGGACAGACAAATAGCCATCTCAATAGTTTTCCTTTACAGAAAACTAAAAAAGCTATGGCACTTTTAAATGAGTGTTAGATTCTTCAACACAGGAGAGACAGCTCCAAAAGCACTGCCACTGTACTACAGTATGACGTGACTACTCAACACCCCAACAGAATGTGAAGGCTTGTGCTCTACAAGTCGAGTAGCACGATCTAATTTTTAAGTGAAAATGAGGCCATAAAGGACATCTTCAGGCGATGAATTAATATAAATTGCCAATGCTGGGCAAAAAGAAATCACCACTTCAAGCAGACATGCCCACAAGATCACGATTCCGGGATCTGCTGATTTCCATGCAAGGTAACAAAATTCCAACAAAGGTTTAAAAGGTAAGGCAAAGGCACTGCTGTTTCACCAAGTACTGTCAAGCATTGAGAATCATAAGCGCAGTGTTATCTCAGCCATGAGAATCAGGGGACACGAGTACAAAACGATTACGACTACTCCAGAAGGTCCACGTTTTGCTGCCGTTCAAGCTCCAACACTTACCACTTAACTGATCCGTTCCAGATCTCAGGTGAGGCTTGCAACAACTTTACGTTGCATTTATGGGAGAGAGACCGACGGAAACAAATGCAAAACTATCAACAAACTTTAATGTTTATCAAAGAATAATAGTGAGGACATCTGATACAAAGGCTTATGGACAAGACCGTAATTTTGTCTCGCTTCGACTAGCACTCTTGGATTTTTGATCAAAACACAACGCGACATGTACGCTGATAATGCCAATGACATTTGATATCACATTCATTTATCCAAAAAGCATTTCTACAGTTATGTATTCGCAAAGCCCTCAAATACTATGCATACGTATTTCCTTAACCTAAAAATTACCACTCCTCACAAAATGACATTTTCTATCAAATTTACTGCCTAAGAACGACTCCCTCTCTCTCTCTCTCTCTCTCTCTCTCTCTCTCTCTCTCTCTCTCTCTCTCTCTCTCTCTCAATTAGCTTAGAGCCGACTGCAATTTCACCCCTTGCTGACATTTTGAATTGCGTTAACCGATTAACAGGGGAATGTTATCAACTGTTGTCCTATTGCCTTTTATCGCTAAAAGGCCTCTTTATCCAATTCCCTTTCATGGCCAAAAGGGCTTTTATTCCAGTGAAAAGTCGTGCTTAGCAATCAGTTATTTCTCTTTAAGCTTGATAACGTTGCACTGTAATAAAGTCCATCTCATTTGCATACAAGGTGTCAGATATTGAAAGTGCCCCACCATGTTGCTTGTTGACTTTTCTGGGCAAACTAATATAGAACATGGACCGTGGAAAAATTCTGTCACTGGGTTTCATACTCAGGTCCGGAATTATATAAGCTCAAATGCACTCTGTATGTTTTTACCATGATTGTAAACACACTTTGCAGAAAGATTCAAATAACCGTAACGAATGTATTTAGAAAGAGATACAAAAAGACATTAATAAATCCTGTTGCTGGAAAAGACGTGGTTCCCAAGATTTTGACTCGACTAAAAACTTAACTGTATGAAGACCTAGAGGATACCAGGATACTCAATATACATTTTGAAATTTGCTGTGAACGACAATCATCACCCAATGCAGTTCATATATATATATATATATATATATATATATATATATATATATATATATATTATATATGAATTTTTTGTCATTTATACATGTGTGACTTTCTTTTATGTTCACAAAATTCAGCTCCAAATATCGTTTAATATCCAGTTCACTATACCTCGGAAACAACTTCTGCCAAAGGGAAATTATAACTGAAGCATTATCAATTATAATTCCCCTTGAGTGAATAAGTTACTCCTGAGGTATAGTGAATTAAATATTAGTGGAAATTTGTGGCTTAATATTTGCGGATATCTCTGTCTGTCTGTCTGTCTGTCTGTCTATCTATCAATCAATCAATTAATATATATATACATAATAATATATATATACATACATATATATATATATATATATATATATATATATAAAGTATAGATGGAAATAATTCGTAACATACCAACGCTTGCAGTATTGTGCAGATGTGTATTCAGTGTTTATTCAGCGCCTTGAGTTCAGTCACTTTTGAGGTTGAGCACTGTTCATCCGGTTGGAAACCAGGGAGACTCCGTTCACATGAGATCTCACCCTTTCAATTAGACACTAGTAAGCTCCGCCCGTCTTTTACACAAACTCAGTACCTTGCTGCATCGACGCCAGTGGCCTCTTCTTTCTCCCTACCAACACCCGTTACATTTAGTCCCAAGTACCTCTACAAATCAACTGCTTCCATTCATCCACCACTCAAAACCTTTCTATCAATTGCTCAAAACATTTCCCTCTTACAACTCATCCAAACTTTGTCACCAATTCTTGTGTAGTGTTACCTGCAAACCGCAACCATTCCAAACTCCATTCCCTTTTCATTTCCTTATCACACAATTTGCAGCTATGTTTACTATATGGTATGAACCTTTAGATAATTTTTTAAAATACCGTTGACATCATTTATTGGAATGTCGTAATATCTAGGTAGCCCGGTAACTCATTCTATCTTGTGAATATTCTTGTGACGGATATGTTACGGAAAGCGAAGTGGAATGTTTCACAGGAAAGACGATGCAGGGTTTCTGTAAAATATTTGAAAAAGTCGTGAAAGGTCTAGGAAAGGCAAGTGAGAATGGATGAAGGGAAAGTGGAGTTACCTCCCCTTTCTGACGATGGAGTGGGTTTGTCGAAAGAAAGTAAAACGGACCAGGTTGAACCTGCCAAGATCAATTATTGTTTAATTAGTACACGAGGCTTGAGAAGAATTGAAAGTGGGAGAAATGTGGAAATACACAGTAGTAAAAGGTTGGTACAGAAAAAAATATAAATCACACCGTTTTGATATCTTATAGTCACATGAAAACATAGAAAACACTAAGCTGGTGAAGAGGGTAAAGTTCGGAAGTGTTACATTGGATGGAGAGAGGATTACCTAGGAAGTGCTGGCCAGATGGTGTGAGAGGTTTTGGAAAGTAAGGGTATAATATCCAGAAACGCGAGACTGCAGTATGCCGAGATGAATAGCGCATAGTGTGAAGCAGCTAACTGTCGGAGGTGCCTACACAGATTCTCTGACAGTCCAGCAGTTAAAAAGTGTGCGTGAGGCATTGACCGTTGCACTGGTTTGTCTCTGGAGCTATCCATGTCAAGAAAAAAAAATGAATGTTGAAGAAAATACATGAATGTATATGTATTGTGTGTAGCCTATATATATATATATATATATATATATATATATATATATATATATATATATATATATATATATATATATATATATACACATATATATATATATATATATATATATATATATATATATATATATATATATATATATACAGAAGGAGAAGCCACGGCAAAATATACACATCCTCAAGGAACAAGGAAACGAAGACCTCCATTCTTACAAATTTATTGCCGACGTTTCATGACACATGTCACATTTTCAAGGCTAAAAAAGAAAATAATTTGCACTACAGATTCTATCTGTAGTGCAAATTATTTTCTTTTTTACCCTTGAAAATGTGACATGTGTCATGAAACGTCGGCAATAAATTTGTAAGAATGGAGGTCTTCGTTTCCCTTGTTCCTTGAGGATGTGTATATTTTGGCCATGGCTTCTCCTTCTGTATACATCGAGGGACTACACGACGTCAATTGCGCACTTCGGATTGGATCCCCTCCCCCAAAATGGAATGCAGCAGCTTCTTCTTCGCTATCCTGTTCCTTCTTCGTATCAGATCGAGGGGTATACATAGTTTTCATGATCAAAAAGGTATAATCCTCTTTTACTAATTGTTTGTAGACTTTTTGAAAAAAACACTTTAAAACTGGAAAAAGCCAAACTAGATGTTAAATTTCTCCAGTATTGTCAACTTAACAACGTTGTTCCCAATTTTGTGAAATTTAAGGTGTACAAGACGTCTTTATACTGCTCACAGTTTTATGCAGAAGCTACGAAACAGCTTTTACATATGGAATTGTCATGGAAGCACAAAAACATTAACCCTTGAATAGAGAGTGGCTGAATATAAGCAAACTATCTTTAACTCATTACCCATGTTAGATAGAATCATTTTTGTACGTTTATTTAACCAAAACATTCGCAGATTTGTTAACGAGGTGATTAGTAGGCACAACAGAAAACTGTATTCACTAGGCATTAATGTTCCTAAATTTCGACAAATGACGATTCAGTATTTAATTTTTCTAATAGACTTTTATCCAATAGGGAGCAGTTCGTTTTATCTCTAGGCTTAAATTTTTGCTTACCTAATTATAAACCCAATTTTTGCAACTTTTTCCTGGCTCTGGAGTCAATATTCCATCGACTTAAATCCCTTCCTTTTAACACTGACCTTAGTTCATTGCAGGTCCAGTTGTCCAGTTGTCATCACTGTCTCATTCCACCTTTTCTAGCATTAAGGCCAGGTGGACACAGTTTTTTAATAAATCTGATGTAGATATTTTAAAGAATCTTTCTAAAGAGAATAGTATTATTATTTTGAAACCTGACAAAGGTAGAGGGACAGTTATCCTCAACAGAGACGATTATTTAAACAAAATGGAAATAATTTTAAGTGATGAAACCAAATTACCTAAGTTTCTGGTCCCATTATTAGAACCCCTCACTAAAAATCAGTACTCTCTTCCCAACTCGCATAAGTTTCAGGAACAAATTCTATTACAGGACTCTGAGTTATTTATGATGAGTTTGGACGTAGAATTATTGTTCACTAACGTTCCTGTGGAGGAGACAATAGAAATGATTTTAGATAAGATTTTTGTTGATAATGACACCAGGTTCCATAATTTTACCAGAATTGGCCGTGCTGGACACGGCTTTTATTTTTAATGGTAGTGTTTATAAACAGGTCGAGGGGATGGCCATGGGTTCCCCACTTGGTCCCACCTTTGCTAATATCTTCATGTGCTCCTTGGAGGAGCGCCTCATGGAGGACTGTCCCCTTAGTTTTTTGCCTTTGTTTTATCGGAGATACCTCGACGATACCTTCGTTTTATTCCGACATGAACACAATTCCGAATCCTTTTTGCAGTTCGTCAACGAACTGCACCCTAATATTAAATTTACTTTGGAGAAAGAAACTGACAATAAACTTCCCTTTCTTGATATAATGACATCCAGGGATATCACTGGCTTTATTACAGGTGTTTTCCGGACGACAACTTTTACTGAACTAGGTATGAATTTTTACAGTTCATGTTTTTTTAACTTTAAATTAAGTGCTATTTCTACCCTCCTCCACAGGGCGTTTTCTCATACATCTAATTGGTCCTTATTCCACAAAGAAATACTTTTTTATAATCAGTTATTTTAAACAAAATTATTACCCTATTAATATTTTTTACAAACAACTTAGAGAAATGTGGAGTAAGAGAGTTTCCTTGCCAGTGCTGACTGCCCCAAAAATGAAATTTTATGCGAGCTTTCCTTTTCTACATGACGACCACTTCCGTAAGAAGTGCATTTCCATAATTCAGAGAGAGTTTCCTGCTCTAAATGTTAAATTAATACCGAAGAATCCTCTAACCATTGGTTCATTTTTTACAGTCAAGGATCGTCTCAGCCCCCTCCTCGCATCCAATATTGTATATAAATACACTTGTCCACGATGTAATCGCGGAACATACGTGGGATGCACGAGGAGGCTGTTGAGGGTACGAATTGACTGTCATAGAGGTTTAAGCTACCGTACAGGATGCAAGCTATCAAATCCAGAGGCCTCTAACACCAGAAACCATTCTGTACGGTGCAAAAAAAAACCACAGAAATGAAGATTTTACGATAGTGGGGCGGGTCTCCAACCATCACGATTTAACTATCCTAGAGTCTATTATCATAAAGAGAACTGTTCCCTAGTTAAATACTCAATTGTCGTCTACTCAGTTATTTGTTGCTTAGTTTTTCTTTATGCTTATTTTCTGTATTCTGTCAGTATTATTCTTTCATTTCACTTGGTGAGTCTGTGTCTTAGTTCCCTTGACCTATATCTTTTGTGATCCTTTTTTATGTTTATTTATGTACCTAATTTTAAAGCTGCATTGCCATTTTTTGTGAATTTTAAATATTTTATTTTTTCTTAATTCTTTTAATACCGTGGTTCTATCTGTAGTGCAAATTATTTTCTTTTTTAGCCTTGAAAATGTGACATGGAGGTCTTCGTTTCCCTTGTTCCTTGAGGATGTGTATATGTATATGTATATATATATATATATATATATATATATATATATATATATATATATATATATATATATATATATATATATATATATATATATATATACACACATACATACATACATATATATATACACATACATTCATAATATTTTCTTCAACATTAACTATTTTTTCTTGACCTGGATAGCTCCAGAGACAAATATATATATATATATATATATATATATATATATATATATATATATATATATATATATATATATATATATATATATTATATATATATATATATATATGTATATATATATATATATGTCTATATACACACACACATACATATAATATATCTGTGTGTGTCTGTGTACATATTAGGGTCGAATAGTTAGTGTGACCACCTTACCACCAAAGGCCCAAAATTCAATTCCAAAGTGAGCTGATCACCTTCGACATGCTCCGTTCATTTAGATCAGGAATTATGTAACTGGTGGGTTGAAAACTGTGGTGGGTCTTAACTAAGGGCTAGATAAAGGCACTGGGCCAGCAAATTCAACACAAAATACTTGTTGAGAATATATATCTATATATACTATTATAAGGTGATATAATTTTTATAACCATTTTGTAATTGTTTGTAATGTCTCTGTGAAAATTTTTGATTTTTTGCTTGCAAGATTCGTCATTTGTTGTGAAGACGTGATTTTTAAAATGTCTTTTCTTACAGATATGTTGTGTGTTAAGTAAACTTGTGATTCTGTGGGATATTTTTCCCCTTTTGTTTAATCTTTTGAAATTGTATTTTGAAAAGCTTATCTGGTCCCTACATCCTGTTTGCCGAGAGAAGAGGTTAGCTTTTGTATTTGATCAGGTGCTTTGGGTCAAAAAGCATCCACTTTTGGTTATCTGACGAGCTGTCACCCAATCGGCGAGTTAACTTATTCCGTCATTATTAACTCTGCCTATGCCTGTTCTATTCCTAATTTTAAGAAAGAGAGAAAGTGAATAGCAAATAAGTGGTGTTATTTCGTATCTAATGTGTTTGCCCAGCTGCCCAAGGCTGACAAATGATTTTGTAGCTCTGGCCAGGAAGTGTCAGTCATAAGCGATAACGCCGTTTCGCTTCGAAGCGATCGTGTATACTTGTATACATGTGTGTATGTGTATTCATACATGTGTATTCTGTGTGAACACCCTATGTGTATTCTCAGGCTACGAAACTTAAAATCCAGTGTCTTCTTAGAAACAGATCAGCTTGCTGGCAAGGGGCAATAAGGCCAGACCTCTCTCTCTCTCTCTCTCTCTCTCTCTCTCTCTCTCTCTCTCTCTCTCTCTCTCTCTCTCTCTCTCTCTCTCGTTATATATAAGGGAAATAACAGACGTGTCTGTAAAAGCTCTGTTAAACTCACCCCAGGAGTGTGTTAATTTTGTAGAAGGGTTCAGGAATATTTTGTACAAGTGTTGAAGAGGAGATATATACTGGTGTAATGTTTACTAAAGGTAATGTGGTGAATATTGAGTTTTGTTAGTATTCTTGGTAAAAGAGAATTGTTGTGTTTGAATACGTCTTAGAAAGAAGTGAGTCTAACTTTTCTTTTATAAGGAAAGTTATATAAAAGATTGATGTAGTTTTTAAACACATTATTGGTGATTGTGGTGTTTTCATTTTTGCATATCGCATTCTTATATATCTGTGCTATCATATTATTGTGATTTTATTGTTGCCGTGTTTCGCTGGTAATCTCTTAGCATTTTGTTAGTGACTACCTGTTATAGAGATTTTTGGAGAATGTTATATGGATTTCAACCAGTAATATTTTGGTGACTGTTTGCAATTCTTGAATCGGGTAAATGCTTGGCACTTAAGTGATAGTTAATAGTTTGATTCTTACATAATCAGATTGTTTTCTTGATAAATTAAAGTTTTGTGAATTAAACTTGATTAAGAGATACTTAAGTCTTACACCGTTGTCAATTAATGGTAAATCTTTTGAGATTGTAAACTTTACATATAACTTTTGAACTTAGAAATAAACCTGTTTGTTTAAAGTTTTTAAAGCATAGCGTTTCATTTTGATTACCAGTACTTACAGACATTAATGAGTGTGTATAAGGTAAGTGATATTCCTGTTTGTTCACCCAAGACTTATCTAGGTAAAATAGAACCAGAGAGACAGCTACAGTGCTGGTTGAAGTGAAACTCATATTCCATTAATCTGGATATAACTTAATAATTGTTACCTCATCCATAACGTGATAAAGTTACATTGATTTTCTCCAGTGATACGTAAGTTTATGTGATCATTATACCTTTAGAGATTCAGTCGAAGCTTTGTTATGAGGTTTCAAGTATCTGGTCGATGTGAGGTAACTTTTGGTATTATCATTTGCACAACAGATTTGTTGACCTATCTGTGTAATAACCAGGTGCTTGATCACTTCGTAACAATACATATATATATTTATGCATATACATATATATATATATATATATATATATATATATATATATATATATATATATATATATATATATATATATATATATATATATATTGCATTGGATGGGTCGGTATCGTACTCAGTTAGCACTCTCCTAGGCCCGCGTTCGATTCTCCGGCCGGCCAATGAAGAATTAGAGGAATTTATTTCTGGTGATAGAAATTCATTTCTCGGTATAATGTGGTTCGGATTCCACAATAAGCTGTAGGTCCCGTTGCTAGGTAACCAACTGGTTCTTAGCCACGTAAAGTAAGTCTAATCCTTCGGGCCAGCCCTTGGAGAGCTGTTAATCAGCTCAGTGGTCTGGTTAAAATAAGGTATACTTTTATATATATATATATATATATATATATATATATATATATATATATATATATATATATATGTATATATATATATATATATATATATATATATATGTGTGTGTGTGTGTGTATATATATATATATACATACATATATAAACACATATATCATCCAGACATTTGGCAACTTGTTGACTTTTACACTGCGCACAGCTGAGGAAATAGCAATATTACCCTAGCATTCTACACCAGTGATAATGTGATTGCCACTGGCCTCTAATGAAACTGCTTCTTTGACATTTAGGAGACTTATACCCACTAAGGGTCCACAACCCTTCACTAGTTGCTCCTCTCCAGAGAGTTACCTTGTACCTGAGCCCTAAAACTTTCGTACATTCTAGCCTAAACTGGTCGTACATAAGCCAAAAACAGTCGTACCGCCTAAGGAAAATAGGTCGTGATGTCTGGCCTGACACTGACACTGTGGTTGCCTATGGTTGCCTTTCAGGGCACTTTCCCTTCCCTCGAGGCTTTCACAACCCTTTACTAAGCGTTCCTCTGCGTTAATATATATATATATATATATATATATATATATATATATATATATATATATATATATATATATATATATATTCATGGATTCTTTTACTCTGACAGTATTCCATGAATTTAAAAGGTTAAACGACCAAAAAACATTTGTTTCATGGACAACCACAAACGCAAACACACAAACACACACACACACACACATATACATACATACATACATACATATATATATATATATATATATATATATATATATATATATATATATATATATATATATATATATATATATATATATATATATATATGTATGTATGTACAATATACTAATGTAATACTTTTCAAAATACAGGGATTGTTAAATGGTCAAATTTCTATTAAAATAATGTGAAGTGAACATAATTATGAGTGTTTTGTGCTGAACGTGCATACATACGGATTACAATGTCACACCTTATAGAAACGGAACACAAGCGACTTCAGAAAGGCTAAACCTGTTTAAAAATGTAAGAAAATGTCCCATAAATTAGGTTCGTAGATTACTTAATTTCGAATACCACATTTTTATCTAGAACAAACGAAGATGGTTAGATTAAAATATGCTGCAGTCAAAAGGTGGAGGTTACAGAATTCTCTGTATGGTAACTACTGCTCGAATCCACAGTATCTCAACAAGCACCACCTTGCATACGGCAGAATTACTACAGGTTGCTAAAACTAGATGCCATTCATCCGACAGAATGGCTTCCAAATTATCGATCGACTGACATGAAACGGAAAATGAAATTGAGCTCATAAATCGACCATGCACACAAAATACCCCGGAATCCGAATACACTACATTATTCTAAAATTCCTCCTGACTCACGAAACATTTGGATTTAAATGAGAAGACGTGAAACCTTAAAAATATATATGTGATAAACCATTTACTCCTGCGTCCACGAAAACAAGTGAGTACGAATAAATGACGCTGGCAAAGCAATATTCCCCAACAAAAATGATACCTTGAAAACTTCGAAGCTGCAGTATATCACGCACCCTAATCTACTGGCTCGAGATTTTTCATAGGAACTGCGGGTGCACATAAACTGAAACTGACCTAGACATGCAAACTATTTTAGGCTGTAAATGAGAGAAGAGAGAGAGAGAGAGAGAGAGAGAGAGAGAGAGAGAGAGAGAGAGAGAATCACATTTTACTGAGTTCCAGATAGTCGGTAATATGGCAGGATCCTTGTGAAATCTTTAAAGGTTGCCAGGACACAACCTCCGGTCAGTTCTTCTCTGAACAAGTAGGTAATTTAGCTCCGCAAGTCTACGGTAAGGATGCCTAAGATTTCGGTTTCCAAAACCTGGAACATCATTTTGTAAAACGGGTTTTAGGGTACAATAATCCTCCACGAAGGCTGAGCGACCCGACCCGGAAAAGGTCCTTCTCCCCAAAAGCTACATTCTTAATTCTCTCAAACATTAATTACTTGTTGCCTGGTCAATTTTTTCCCAAAAACCACACAACTTTCTTGCATAATCGTACTTACAAACAAGAAAACAATTCGTTACAAAGCACATGGAACTTTCTGTGTAATTCTGCTAAAAGCAAAAAAAAAAAAAAAAAAAAATCAACCAATCAATTAATCCATAAGTAAACTAACCATACCATAACCATCTAGGTGGGTGTGATGACAAAAAAACTATTTTAAAATCTGTTAAACGTTCAGTATTGCTTACACAGCACACAGTTGTCACAGCACATTTTTATACATATACAAGGATTATCTCATAATATATGGAGCTGAAACATGGCCGGTAAAGAGAACACAAGAGAAGAAAATTGGATGCGGTAGAGATAAAACTGCTTAGATGCATGTGTGGAGTGACAAAAACGGACAGAATCAAGAATGAAAGAATACGAGGAACTACTAAAGTTGTAGAACTATCAAGAAGGTCCAGGAAAGAAGACTGCAGTGGTATGGCCATGTGATGAGAAGGGATGAGACATATGTGGGACTGAGAGTGCTGTTGATGGAGGTGTTTGACCGCGCCAGGTGGAGGAAAGCTGTCAAAAACATCGACCCCGCATATAGAGGGAAAAGATGCAGAACAAGAAGAAGACAAGAATTCTCTCATAAAGGATAGAGATTCACCTACTAAGCTGATGCAAAAAAATGTGAAGTGCAAATGGATATGCTCCACGAAGTTTTATGAATTAATTTGTCATCAAACCGCCACTAGAAACCTCAAGCACTACATCAACCGGATAAGAGCAAAAATGTGCTTCCATAGTAGCCCAGAGCATCACAGCAATTATGGTTGTGGCCTCAGTATGACAACAATGTTTCTTCCATAACACTCACGGAATTGTTAAGAGAACGGCATCCTTCAAGAGGATACTGAGTGAGTTTTGAGTACGATTTTCTTACTTCATTAAAATAAAGAGTACAAATATATGACCAAGGAATCAAATAACTCTAAGAGAAATAATAAACAATCCAGAAAGTATAATAAAATTATACAAATATTAAAATTCGATGCGTAACTACTCGCCATGGAAAGTCGGGCAGGGCTAGGGATGGGGATGCCGAGGGGAAAATCATGCATTTTCCCTCCAAAGCTTCTTTCATTTCCTGCTTCATGGCAACCCTTCAAAACCCCTGGAGAGAGAGAGAGAGAGAGAGAGAGAGAGAGAGAGAGAGAGAGAGAGAGAGAGAGAGAGAGCAAAATGGGGAGGGGGAGTGAATGACTGGACGGCTAAACTAGCTCTGAAAAGCCTGATGCCGGAGACTTTTGTATCGTCTGACAGCGGAGATGTGACGATATAAGACCAACTTCCCAAAACGAAAGTACTACCTTTGAGTAATCTGAAGGTCATGTTCCAATACAGACATCTACATTTTGCTCCTTAAAATATTACTTACTAGTGATATGCCCATTGCAGTGGTAAGATATGCATAATAATGATTTTAGTGAAAAAAAAAAAAAAAAAAAAATCTGAAAAGCCGCGCTTTTTCAAAAATAACATGAAACAGTGAATAAACCAAATAATTATTGCAATGCAGTGAAGAAACGGGTATCATCCACGTTTCCCGGGCAGTTACTCAAAAATTATATACCCGCCTATCGATCCTAATCTGTGCCGTACTTGGCCACAGTCCTGCGCAACCCAAGTAAGCGGTAACTTGTCCCCAGAACCCTCCAAAATCTTTAAACTGGATTCTGAGTATATAGAAAAAAAATCAATAAATCTATTAGATCAAAATGTGGCAATAAAATTACTTGCCCCTGATTAATTCGGTGTAATGTAAGTCGTTATAGTAATTTGAAGGGGCGTAACCAACTTTTCAATCCTATGGGTGACACTTCAATATTTCACAAAAAAAAAAAAAAATATCGAATACTATCCCACCAAAGTACTGCAAAAACGACTTAATTTTCCCAAATTATACAAATACTATACCCGACGCAGAGTGTACGCTACTAACTCGGTAACGCAATCTGAAGATTCATTCCAATCAGTACCGCACTAGAGGATGGTAATAACTTCCATTACATTTACGAGGCCTCCCATGTCAGGAAAACTATGATGAACAATACTGGTAATGATTACTTTATGCAGCAATGTAACGATGATGAACACAGCTGAGGAGCCATGGCGTGAGTCAAATCGCGTGCATCAACTTTCTGCTGAGAAAGAAGCGCCCCGTGAAAAAACATCACTGGCTTAGGTCAGGTCCTTCCACGACCTTGAGACGAAACAAACAACAAGTCGACGCTGGAAACTGCATCACCTCGATGCAACAAAGGCCAATTCGTGTCCTCTCCATTGTTTAGCTTCACAATGGCCACATTACACTTCACGAATCTGTCACTGTCAACTTTTTTACTTTTATATTTATATTTGCCTTTTATATTCCTGCACGCGTAAACTGGTCGTAAAACATTTGAATAAAAATATTTTGAAGTATGCGTGTTAAAATGAATTATATATATATATATATATATATATATATATATATATATATATATATATATATATAGTATATATATATATATATATATATATATATATATATATATATATATATATATATATATATATATATACTGTATATTATATGAGAGAAAGAAAGAATGCACACATGAAATTAGAAGGTTTTGAAAGTATCTGTAGAAGGAAAAAGCTTCGAGTAAACGTCAGCAACAGTAAGGTTAAGAGTAAATGCAAACCAGTAAGATAGAAGAATGAATACTGATACAGATGGTGCAAGAAAGACAGCTGCCGAGAGTAAAAGAAATATAAATGAAGATGACAGGACGAGAATAGATCAGTTTTTGTCCAACCACTTTCAGATTAAATGCAATATATACTTCAATCCACAGGGCTTATAATTTATGCTCCGATTTCACTGTTTCATGAAGAGATGGAGTTCTTTGCAAATATTTTACAAATAATGGATACCCAAACAAATCAGTCTATAAACATACTAGGCTAATTCTGGAAAATGTTTACAGTCCTAAAGAGGCAACTGTTACAGTTCCTAAACTAGTTTTTTTTTATTGCAAATTTCCTTCCACTGATAAATCAATTAAGCAACTTGAAGGAATTGAAATACTGTTTTGATAGATTCCACAGATTACTTTTAAATTCATTGTTAATCACGATTTCATAATAAAAAGCCTACTACCACTCAACGACAAACTGCCTGATTCATTGCATTCTGGTATTGTTGCCAATTATACTTGCCCTAACTTCCAAGTTGGGTATTTGGGTAGTTCCATAACGGTGCCCAAAACAAGATACTGCCAGCATGCGGGGATAAGTGACAGGACAGGTAGAGAGAGCCTTAGCAGTCAAGCAGCAGTTTTCAATCCGTGAACACAGCAACAGATGCAATCAGGCAAGGCTAAGTATAAGGGATTTTAAAATTGTCTGATTTAAGGATTTTAGAAGCGGTATATATTCACAAACTTAAGCCACAACTCGACCAAGATCAATCTTCCTTTCCGTTGTCCATAATCTACTGATTTTGTAGCCGTTCTCGCTTTCCAGTCATCAGGGGAATTTATCTATTGTGCAAGTTTTTTCTTTTCTTTTTTATTTTGTCTTGGTTTCTGTGTTCGGTTATTTTTAATGTTTCATAGACCTATGTTTTATTTTATGTCTGTGAATTTGTATTTCTCTAATCTTGAATTTTTTTTATTAGACTTAGTTCTATTGACTATTATAATTCACCGAATTGTATAAGTTTAAGCCATTATGGTTTTTTCTGATAACTGTTTTTTTTATTGATGATAACGTAGTTCATAAAAAACCAATATTTTATTCTCGAGTGTCAACTTCTTTTGATTTGTACTTTACTAGTATATAATTCTATGTTTTGATGTTTTGCCTCTATTTAGGTTGAAAATGGCTTAATGGGTTGAAGCCAAAACATGCCAATGGAATAAAAAGTTAACTATAGCGTTTGTGTGGCTGTTCCTGATAAGGATCAGATTCCCTAGGAATCAATCTCTAGCAACTACATCATTTGTTTGAGATACTTTGGTCTGTGGAAGTAATAGGGGAGAATACAGAGTACAATTCGGAAATCTTAGTAGGGAGCAGTAGATGTTCTAGAGAGAGCTTGCTACACGGCGTGAAGGAAGTCTTAAAAAAGAAGGGCCTTAATATCGACGAAGCAAGAGGGCTCACCAAGATATGAGGGAATGGTGCAATGTGCGTATGGTTTAATAATCGGAGAAAAGAAGTGAAATTCATAAATGATAAAAGATGTTGCTACTAAAAGTGAATATTAACACCATAAATTATCTAATAGGAGGAAAGAGGACTGCCTGCACATCAGCTTCAAGGCAACTCAAACCCGTGACTGGAATTGCAGGTCAGGATGTGGTAATGTGAGTTATATGGTTACCAACGAAGATAAACAAGCTGCAAAATAATAGCACGAGAGATACTAGGCAGCTGTCCACAACTGTAGGATGCCCATAAAGATAATTCTATGATTCTGTTTGCTCGTTCAAAAAATATCTCGAGGAATCCCTAATGCATTTCAGCAGGGCCGGATTAAGCTGGTGGGAGGCCTGGGGCCCACTCTGGTGGGAGGCCCCCTTTCCAACTCCTATTGCATACACTACAAACTATAGTCTATATATAAACTATATTATAAACTATAGTCTATATACAAACTATATTATTAAATTAAAATGCATTGTTTTTATTGGTGGGAGGCCCCCTCTTGGTGGGTGGCCCGGGGGCCAGGCCCCCGGGCGCCCCCCCCTTAATCCGGCCCTGCATTTCAGCTACTTTTCGATGAAAGTTGGGCAACGGGCCACGAGAAACTAACCAGGTTCTTGGGAAGGTTCCGGATCTCATACGGGTCCCTGACGTTTTTCCATTTCCATGTTTTCTTGTCGAATTTATATCGAGTACTTGACATTCATCGTTAGTTGACAATAGGACAATAACAACTCGTGCTCGATAGTTACAAGCTGAATCGGGTCATTTATGGTATTCATCACAAAACCACACACGTTAAGCGAGTGCGACCTTCCAAGGGACACAATCACTTCAGCTAGTGTTCTTTCTGAAATGAGGAACATCGACATTTAACGATCTTTCTGAAATGAAAAATGCCATATCCAACGTTGGATCGAATGATTAATTTCCTATTATTATCATGCCAAAAAATTAGCCAATTCTACAGCATTATGAGCTCTGGTGATGCTGGGTGATTATTCAATAGAAGATACATTTGATCTCTCCACAGCTGAATCTCTACTGTGAAGGATGTTGGCCACGCAATCCTGGATGTTCTTTAAACCGCCTCGACACTATACATTGGAGAACTGTCCATATATATATATATATATATATATATATATATATATATATATATATATATATATATATATATATATATATATATATATATATATATATATATATATATATATATATATATATATATATATATATATATATATATATATTAGATCTAGTCTGAGACGCACCGCCCTCACAAATGGAACCAAAATCTCTGCCAGTATTCCAATATGCTGCGAGCTTTTAACCGTTCATTTACTTCCATCAGCTACCCGGACCGCTATCAGGCATCCTTTCTATGGGGATGCAGTTATCCGTTTCCGGGTTAGACCCAGAAAGGACATCAGTATAGTTCTAGTATCTAAAAAACCAGTTATGGTACATTATAGCAAGATTATTCGCCAATATCGACTTCTGAGATGAACAGCATCAATTGCATACCAATACCTAAGACTCGTTTACACTATCATTTTCCATTGACAGGCCTACATGCAGGTAGGCCTACAGCATATGTAAAACAGTGCACAGTATGAAATATGTAAGTTTTTTGACCGTAGGATATTTGAACGATTTATAAAATGCTGTTATACATTATTAAGTTACTCAAATTACATCACAGCGACAATGCAAGTGTTTTAAAAGTTTCAACGCAACCGGGATGAATAAGCACATTTTCACAAACACCTCATTTGACTGCTGTTACGAAATAGTATCATTTTCAGTTTTTCATCATTAAGTAATTAACTCTTCCTCTATTCATAATTAAGCTAAAATTGCCTTGTATTCACTGGACGCCGCCAACGAAGACTACCATGCTCCCGGGACAGGTTTTCCACCACAAAAGATGACTTTCCTCTTCCAGAATTCCTTTTCGACTACATAGTACTGCAAAGCAAATCCCAGCCTATTTTAGCAGCGCTGCTCCTTCAACACTGTTGCGGACTGCTTTGGTATTAACCGGGAATACACATTCTCTTTTAATTGCAACGGCATTTGTCAAGAGATTTCTGCGAGCAGCCTCCATGATCTGGTTGAACAGCAGTGCACCTAGGCCATCGACGTCCACAGAAATTACGTTTCTCTTTTATCTTTATCGTTTTATCCACGATAGGCAGTTATCCCGCTGACTCCAAGCTGGTGTGCAATCTAACTTCCGGAAACACCATGATCTATGCATGTTAACGATCGATGATCGAAGAGACAAATGGTCGTCTTCGCATGTCATCCACCTTATCTATGACTGACAAGACGTCACCCGTGACGTCATACGCAGAAAACTAAATTTTGCACGCATTTTTTTCTGCTTCTCTTTTTACCTTCCATATGAAAAATGTTTGTGTTAAGATTCAATTATTGTTTTTAGTTTCAACAATACAAACAAGTAAAAAATGCGCCGAAGTTTCTTCGGCGCAATCGAGTTTTCTATAAAACTCTCAGCCACGGCTCATGCAACTCTCATACGCGGCCCTAGAAACTCTCAGCCGCGGCCCATGAAACCTTCAGCCAGGGCCTGGTGGTGGCCTGTGTTCTTGGCACTTAAAGCGGTGCCAGACGCAGATCACGGCTAACTTTAACTTTAAATAAAATAAAAACTACTGAGGCTAGGGGGCTGCAATTTGGTATGTTTGATGATTGGAGGGTGGATGATCAACTAACAATTTGCAGCCCTCTAGCATCAGTAGTTTTTAAGATCTGAGGGCGAGGACAAAAAAAAGCGGGCGGACAGACCAACAGCCTTCTCAATAGATTTCTTTTACAGAAAACTAAAAACGAAATAAAAAAAAAATACCATATATTTTATTTAAACCAATATTAATTTGTAAAGTTGCTTCTTTCCATCGGCTTATTGCAGTGTTAGTTTCGAAATGTTTTGTACGACTTCTAATTAATTTAATTTAATTTAATTAATTACGTTTGTTGTTTGATTAGCAACTTATTATGAGTAAACTAAATCTTTTTTTTATGTATTTCCGTGGAATAAATTTATTTAGTAGTGACAGAAAACTTTTGAAGAGCACTCAGAAATGATCTAACCGTAACTGTACACCAACATAGTTCTCTCAGTTCATGATATTTATTTGGTTAAGCACAGTACCCCGGGACAAGACAGGACTGTATTCAGCTGCTTTAGACTTTCATCTCACTACCTGGCGGTGGAGGAGGCGGAAGGTGGAGTCGGCCGTCTACCGATGGAGGAGCGTTCGTGTAGCCTACTTGTGGTGCCACAGACAGAGGCACATGTGGTGCAGCATTGCCCAAGAACTCAGAGTATACGAAATAATTCTAATTTTACAAGTACCGGGGACATATTTTCGAACCATCGTGATAAGTCACAACAGTGTAAAATAATACATTTAATTCTGTCTTCGTATATATGAGAAAATTACTAAGAAGTGTTAAAAGGTGTTGTCCGGCATGGTGGACATTGTCATTTTTTTTCTAGAGTATATTTAGTTTTATGTTTTGCAAGGAAAAGTTGTGATAGTTAAGGTTCTGCTTAAATGGTTAGAAGGTTTTCGTTTATTCAGCTGCATTTAAAGTTTTAATTGTAAAAATTAAAATGGTGAAAATATGATATAACATGGTTTCAAGTCTTCTAGTTTCGATGCTTTTTTCATTCTAAAGATTTACATGTGCAGTTTTGTGTACTTTTGCTGGACTATATTCAAGAACTTGTAATCTTAATAACTGTATTTGTTGTGGTCAATAAACTTCTATCTATCTGTCTGTCTACATACAGAACTCCTTTACTTCCATCACAGAATTGTATCTTATTCTATCCTACCACCTGAGGCTTTCAAAGTCAACTAAGTCCTTTAGATACAGTTTCATGTCATACCAGGATTAAAGTCCATATAGCAATCCAAATCGTACCAGACTTACGTATAATCTTAATTCTGTATCCAGTTTCAGCCTATTTGATTTCCATATCTTGTTCATTCTAGGAAATGTCGGATTCGCCTTTTTTTTTAGTCATCTGTGGTCATCAGAAAATATTATGTATAGCGGAACCATAAGTGCGTTCTGTAAGTAGAAATGCAAAGTGTTCTGTACATTCTCTGAGACGACACGACGGTATAGTTCACCTATGAGAAATGAATATAGGAGTAACGAGAGAGAGAGAGAGAGAGAGAGAGAGAGAGAGAGAGAGAGAGAGAGAGAGAGAGAGAGAGAATACTTCAACTATTTCGTGTTTTCTTGCCTCCATACTGACTTCTGCAGTTGCGTGATTGCCCGTAGAACCTCAACGCCTTTAGCTGACCAATATGCATCAATCATAGTCTCGCTTTGTGCAATTTCGTCGATCCCGCAATCATGCAACCAAACGAAGCTACACTGGGTCACGCAAAGCCTAAAGGATTCAATACCATCTTCCAATGGCCAAGATTTCGGTATAATGACGCTGGGGGTCATGACCTTGACCCATGATTTACACCATAATCCCTGACCTAGGCATCTATGAGAGCGAAAAAGTCAAGAGACGTGTGAAATGACCAGGGAAAGTTGACAGCTATTACTTAGAATCGGCAGCGTCAGTTCAGAACATACGCAATAATAATTGTTTAGCAACAACTCCCGAGTTCCAACACGCTCTCTTATGAGTCATAACAACGGCACAGTCCACCTTCCTTCGTTTATATCGGCCCTGACTGCACCTAACAAACCCTCACACGATCTCCTTCTCAGACCCATCCCCGCCCTGAGGGCTCATCCCTCCCTCCCCCCACAATCACGACATCGCAGGTCAGACTTCCTTCTGGTTTCGACGCCGGTTGTATCTGTGGAACACAGAGAAAAGAAAAAGCCTTCGCCCAATTATCTGTAGACCGTGCGAGCAGTTATTAGGCAAAAACTCAACTAACAGATAATGAAAGTAGTCACGGAAGCCAAAGCCTGACATTAAATACACCAGCCCAGACATCTCCATCCTGAACACAAACGAGAGAAAGCGCGAGCAATTAATCTTCTTTCTATTATTGAATGATGCAGTTGATTGCTGCAGGAATGTCCTGCAATAGCCTCCTGGCAGAAAACAAAAGCAATTCCGCAAATAAATGGGTCAGACGGAAGCAATGGGTCACTCTGACCAGCCAAGGCCTCTGAAGGCAAACATCCAGGAGCGGGTTTTTATAAACATGTTCCATATAACGAAAATTAAGAAAATAGAAAAACATCGATGAAATCAAGGAAAACACATTGATTAATATATCATGTTAGGACAAAATAGCATTACAACTGTAGTCTCTTTTCATTCTGCCTAACATACTTGATCACCCCGTGGCACAAAAATGATAGTCTAAGCACTTTTTACATTAAGTAAACGTAACAGAGGGGGGAAAATATAACTTTGCTTTCAACGATTAGCAAGTACTAACCTACAATCACAAGAAAGCGAATATTCGTTTTGAGAGAGAGAGAGAGAGAGAGAGAGAGAGAGAGAGAGAGAGAGAGAGAGAGAGAGAGAGAGAGAGAGAGAGATTCAGCCACAAAAAAATTCATTTATATGGCTCTCAACGTACCCTGGGAAGAACTTACACTCAAAGTGTACCTTCTGTATTCTAACTAGAATTCCAATCACAGCGAGGGTAGGTGCATTTCTATATTAAACAAGATTCTCTTTTGGGTACAAGTCATCCCCAACTGAGAGGAAATTTAATATTAATGGGTATCTGTGCACGAGTTGATAAATTTAGAGGCCGATGAGTCCGTTTTATTTTTGGAATTTCTCGTATTTAAGACTCAAACCAAAGATCAGAAGCGTGAACTCGGTGAAATAAACAGTGTAAAAAACCAGCATCAGCTGATTATACAATCACTCATAATTGTTATAAGGAACCCTCCGAGAGCCGGACAACTAAAATCTACAACTGTCGTAAGTAATAAAAAAAAATGTGACAACTGTCAAATATAAATTCAAAAGAAACTTCAGAAATCAGTTCGCATGCAAACAAACAAAACAGTTTACTGTATAGGCCAATGCACTCTGGAACCTGAAATCCACGAAAAACCTTACTACTATTTGTTATAAACAAGTACTTCTGAAAGGTGCTTCAAAAGTATACGCTGCCAAAATTAAACTGCAACAATTGAATGAAACTCGTCATTTCAACAACAAAACTGACAACATTACAGAAAACACAATGACAAAATTATTCAAGCAATGTTTCCTACCATGAACTGACAGGCTGATTTTCTGCCAAAGTTAAATATAAAAATCGCAAATTTTCCTATAAACAAACACAAATTACTTGGGAAATTCATCAAATTCTCAACTTACAAGAGAGAAAGGCAGATGTACACGAGGCGACACTGCATCTCGTCCAACGTCAACAACGTCAGAGCAATGCCGAGTCATTTCAACTTAGCCAGACATGAATCCAAGGCCACAGAAAGGGATGCTAATCCTACTTCTTGCATCATTCCTAAAACCAATAATTTCCGGCAAGTCCGATTATGTAATCATTACATCGTGCCCCAGCTATCAAAGGCGACCTATCAAACCCCGCCGAGAATCTCGTTTGTATGTCATCCGAGTTAAATGGGATCGCTACGTGATGAGGCGGAACCTTCCCAAGCTTCCCACACACAAACATTACGGATGGAATTGAAGGAATCTTGACCCACAAATGCAGCCGCCTTTCCTTCGATTTTCATCAGCGTTCACTTCCGCCTCGACCCACTGATTATGCTCACATTTACTAGCTCATCGCAGTTGTGTGTGTGTGTGTGTGTGTGTATGCGTGTCACAAGAGATGAAATGAGATGAATGTCTCATAAAATGCATGAGACGATGCCTATCTAATGCATTCAAACGCTTTCCTCCTCGGACATATTTAATATTCGAACAAGATACAAATAACACACTTCCATATTCACGCATGTTGAATCAAAATATTCACTTTTGTCAGCAGTTACCCGAGCACTATATTAGGCACGTGACTCAAGAAAAATGATTGCTTCAAGATATGGCAGACGGCGGAAGGAATATAAATGAGCGAAATATGACAAGACCGGTAAGCGCAAAATACTACTGAGAATTGGTATATTGTAGGGTTCAAAATACCTCGTTGTCTAGAGTGCATGGTGTAGACGTGTACAGTAAAACACATATGCATATGAACATTCACAGAAAAAAAAAACTTTTTATGGACACTTCACATTGATATATTCTTCCAACTGAAAGAACAAAAAAAAAAAAAACATACCTATGAATTCTACGACTTCAAAGGGGGGTAAGAAATTTTCTCCATAAACAATGACGCGACATATTCTCCCTCAATTTATATGAATTAGAATTTGAGAATAAAATCAATTCATAAGATTTGGGCCCTTTAAAACGGCTGTAAATATAACGTAAGTCTGGAGAAAATCAATGAAGCGTGCTTTCACTTACTTTAAAGACTAGGAAGAATCGCACTGTGTCTTGGAAAGTTGTCGATTCCAAAATCACTTAAATCGTTGAAAAAATATTTAATCTAAATTTGGATCCATGAACACTTACATGGAACCTTAAGGACCATGCTTTAATTGAATCAACGCTGAAAGTGGTATGTTTTATATACTCGCCTGATGATCGACTGTTGACTACTTAACCCGACATAAAGGAATGTTCACTTTGAAAATCCTTCCAAATATATAAACACATCTTTTAATTCAAGCTACTGATCTGATCCTGACGAATATCGGAGACACCTCTCATAATGCAAACACCACTGTTCCTGTTCCTATCATGTTTCAGTTGGACGTCTGCTTCCTTACATATTAATAATTGCACGTTACCCTCATTATGGAAGATGCAAAATGAAGCATAAAGTACCTAATAAGGAACTTAACTAACTTTGGAATGCACCGTTTTATGTTCTTTCACCGGAATTTTTTAACCACCAATCCATGAAAAATATCATAAAAAATCCACACAGACCAGAACAACTTTGACTCACTTTACGGTTATCACTGGCAGCAGAGGCGAGGAACTTGTGCAACAAAATCGTTGCAGACCACCAAGCCACAAACCTAGACTCGCATACGACTCATCCGAAATATTTGTTCTCAAGGGAGGAGAAAATTGGAGCTAGATCAAGTTACATTGTTTTGCTACTACGTGGGAAGCCGCCAGAGGTAGCGGGTATACAATAAAAGGCAATACACCTAAGGGGTTAAAGTTAAGTATACCTTAGTTTAACCAAACCACTGAGCTGATAAACAGCTAAGGGGTGCATGAGTATGAATCTTTATTTAAGATTGTCGGTATTCCTAGACACTCAAATACTAACTATAAATAATCACATATACAGTTAACTGCAAACAGTAAAAGACACAAACTAGTGAAGACACCTTTTAATTTTTATAAAATTTTACACAAAAGACATTACTGTAACATACTTTCATATCTTGATGAAGTAGCAATACAAGTTCTATGCAAAGACATCAGTTAATTCGGGAAATATAATGAACAGATATCTGATTTCAAAAATGCAATAAAAACCGTAAACACATACATATGACAACAAAGGAGAAATAATTAAATACTGATACCCAAAAAAATCATGAGAGAGAGAGAGAGAGAGAGAGAGAGAGAGAGAGAGAGAGATTTCTAAGGTTATGTAACAGGAAAGATAAAAGAATGGCGAGTGATTTTCAGCTGTCAATGGCACTATTTTTCCCATGAACTCACGGCCACTAAGTGAATTCTCAGGTCAAAACCGCGATCGAACTTACTTCGGACGTCAATCACTTCCAATTATATGCCATGTCAAGGTGCTGTGTCCATTAACAAATTCGTCAGAAAAACATTCTGGCTGCAAAATACGAACGTTTCCTGCTTCTCGCAAAATCAGAAAAATCGGACAGCACCATCGTAAAAAACGCATACCAGTTTAAAGATGAAATGCTGATTTACAGATTTCAAGCAAGTTCTGCTGATTACTTGATATTTTGAGGAGGCAATTAATTTATTTTGTTTATTTATTTATTGATTTTTTTGTTGTTGTTAATCTAGTCAGTATTCCGCTTTTCCCCGACGTGTCCTCATTAAAAAAATAAAAAAGAATATTTGGGATAAAATTATAGTTTTCTTGCTAAATTACTACACTTTACACCAGAAAGTTTAATTAGTATCTGAAAAAATAACCAAACGATAATCGCCCCAAAAATCATGAATTTTCGTAAAACTCATCACATACAAAAGGGCGACTTTATATAATTCGCTACGTTACCCATTCAGAAACGTTTTCTATGACAATACAGGCTTTCAGAGAAAACGAGCAATATTGCCTCTTTCCACATCTATTTATGGGATACTAAGATATATTGAATGTTTGTTGATTTAAATATGCGAATAACAAAGGAAATTATATATATACTGTATATATATATATATATATATATATACATATATACATACATATACACACAATATATATATATATATATATATATATATATATATATATATATATATATATATATATATATATATATATATATATATATATATATATATATATATTTTATATATTAGTGATTCGCGCTGCTCGCTTGACAGAGCGTCCGCGTGTGCGTGCGGAAGCTGTCAAGCGAGCAGCGCGAATCACTACGATAATGACTACTACGGACATCTGAAATCAAGTTTGGGGAAGATGGCTTACAGAGCATCTGTCGACGAGCTGAAAAAATTAATACTTTTAATCAAAGCCTTGAGCAATTTAATTCGAACATATAATTTCCAGGATGCTGGCGGTATCCAGACTAGTGAACAATATTTTAATTCTGGTAGAACAAAAGATCTTAAATATATGATACTAGAATTATCTTGGTATACACAGGACACCTTTAATTTAGGGTTGGATGACATACTAGCATAAAAAAACCAAGTACCCAGAACATTACCTACGAAACACAGGATTTGCTACCCGCAGTCAGTCACTAATTTACAAAGGTAAAAAGATACAAAGCCTTATATGGTTTATATTGAAAACCTAACCGAGTCAGGAGAAGCTATATTGACACAGGCTCTCTTGATATGTTCGTAAAATCTACAAGAGCTGAAGAGTGCGGTACTTGTACAAAGGGTTCCAACCGACTACTCAGAAACCATGGGGAGTGTTGCAAAAAAAAAAAAAAAAATGACTATTAGTATTCCCTCAGTGGGACATCACATTGTCACAAGTTGAAAAAATAGTAACATTTATGGAATTATGTTAACCAGTAATATTTTTTCAATATTAGATATCTGGATCTTCCCCATCTCACCTGCACGAGTTGCCTAATTTTTTTTTATATCTATAACGATAACAGGAATACCAGTTAAATAAAAATCTGAGAGAGAGAGTTAAATAAAAATCTGAGAGAGAGAGAGAGAGAGAGAGAGAGAGCAAATTTGGTCAAACCATACACACTTTAAAGTTCGTGATTAATTTTAGAACAATCTCTATTCGTAACCCAACTTCGTTCCAAGGACGCCCATATTCTTGTTCTCTCAGAGAATACTGTTTACAACCTGAAAAATAAAACCTTCAATCAAATTACTGTTTGCTCGACTCAGTTTTACGAATTTACTCCCGTACAGAGTAAATACAAAGGAGCCGTTTCAGTAACCTGAAGCTACACAAACTCACACTGGAAACATCTAATTACGAGTTTAAATAAAAGTTACGAAAACACACTCTCTCTCTCTCTTTCTCTCTCTCTCTCTCTCTCTCTCTCTCTCTCTCTCTCTCTCTCTCTCTCTCTCTCTCTCTCTCTCTCTCTCTCTCTCTCATAAACAAACAACTGGCCTGGTTTTTTTTGGAACTGGAAGAATATTACTATAAATACTATATTCATTTCCTTTGCAATGTTATACAAACGGCTAGTACGGAAGTTGTGTTGGCCATACAGAGTGAGACAGAAAGAGACTACGTTTGGTATGGACACGCGGTTAGCAGTTCAAAACTGCTAAGCTGATCCATGACAATGTCTTGGGAAACCAAAACAACCCCGTAAGTATTTTAGAAAATTAACATTTATATGCAGATGTCATATTGTTACCGTAAGAAATTCTAAAATAAATAACACTTGGTAAATATATTATGGACAGATCTTCGTGGTTTAACCCATCAAATACAGCACAAATAATGAAACATAAAACCTGTTCTGAACTTTAATGAACCATAAGGAAAAGTAATCGTAACATACAAGACTTAAGACCACAGTTCATTAATGTTCCTCGGATTTTTTTTTTGTGACACTGCCAGGTTCAAGATCTTGACCTCATTGCATATAAGCTATCCTTGAAAAAAAAAACTCTAACAGGCATTTACTAAAAACTAAACCAAATTCCTAAAGCGTCACAAACATACTTTTTACACTAAAAAACAGACCAGTCAAAAAAGGATTCGCTACATAGCATGATTAGGAAATGTGTGTCCCAATGGCTGATGTCAAGATGAAATGTATCTTAAACTTTGACGATGAAAAACCACACCAAACTTGAACACAAAACCAGGACTGTATCCAGTTATTTGGAATAAATATGAAACGTGTAGACGGAAAGGGAGGTAGACAGAAAAAATAATTAGCCTGAAACAGGGCACATGAAAATCTGGCACGGTCCAAAAAGAGTTATACAGAAGACCAGAGGTAAATCATGAAGTGAAGAGTAAAATTACTAGTTCATCACTAAGAGAGACTACATTCCCACTGGCCATCTGAAATTCAATTACTGCCACAATTTCATTCATTCAGATTGTGGATTGGACTGGATTTAAGAAATTCAGGCTACCAAGCCAAGCTCTGGAGCACTTTTAGTAATCCGGCACTTAAGACAGTGAAAAGATGGAGCTGGGGCGGTTGGACAGCAAGATAAAGAGATCCAGAAAATAAAGGATTACAAAGATCTAAAGGTGAAGCTGGGGGAAAACCCTATGTTGCACTCAGGAGTAACAGTTACTGATGCTGGAAACCAAGATTGAAGAAAAGAAGCGGGAAAAAAGGTAAACTAAAATGCTGGAAAGTGGACGTAACCTGGGTCAAGAGGGACGCTGGCAGCACCGTCTAAGTAATGCCTACAGTGCACCACGTGAAATTAACTGACGGCACAACCCTCCTATGGAATCATTCAGAATGTGGTTCCAGTATTTCGTTTGATATTTTTTTTATAACTTTTTCTTCATCTTTCGTGTTCTTGCTTTCATCCGACATACACTTTATTAAAAAAAAAAAAAAAAAAAAAACGTCTAGCCAAAGAAAAGAATCTGAAAGATCGAATGTTGCCATAGATAAGAAATGTATGAAAAACGTGAAACAAGCAAAAGCGATCCATAAAATAAAGAGAGTCTCTTAAACCTACAACCATTTTCAAAGTCAAAGCTAGAGTGACTTTAAATGCCCCCAGTTAAGAGTCATCTTGCCTCATGAAACCTACGTAAGATGAGATGCACGACTGTAATATCAACTCCACCATCACCATACTCGGCCAACACATTTGGAAAAATGACTTCGACGGTTCTCAAAGGCCTGTGTCTTGCCATGCTTCCCTAACAGAGGTTGCGAGACCGTTCGATCACCTTTTCTTGATTAATATTGTTCATTCAAACGGTACCCTCACCAACTTCGGTGATCAGAGTAACAACATTAATAAATGCCAATCTGTCAGAGACATTCGAGGAATCATATATCGTATTCCATATTAATTGTCAAATCCACGCTTGAAAATAGTCAGGAAATGTCTTTAATCTATGCCTAAAAGACATGATCTTTTCAGTGCTCTCGATATCAAGTGGCAGCTTACTGTACAGTCTTGGTGCTGCATACCTGAAGGCTCTAAAACCAATAAACAGAAGTACTGCATAATCTAAAAATTGAGCGAACAATATAAAAATCTGTTCCACATATGGTACATTCATCTCACCATGTATAGTCCTATTTAACCATAAAACATTTCATCACACATATAATGAGGAAAGAAGTCATTCCTCTGTTAGCAAAAATACACAAAAGATTCATAAAAACCATACTGGTGAGATTAAGTAAACTTATACAGTAAAATATAATGGACAACTCTCCACGTAAGTGGAAAGAATGTGTACGGCCAACGGGGGGCTACTAGTGGTACAGGAAGACCCGGTATCATGACAACACTGTCACTCCACGAAGCACACTGCACAGAGGGGTAGCCTAGTAGTCCATATTATTCCATGGACACTGGAATTCATCCTACAATGTCGCAATTAGACACCTTCTCTTTCTCCTCTCACTCCATGCCTCTTTCTTGTTGATGTAGGTCACTACAGTGGAATCATCTCTCGTTGTTACCACCCTGTACACCCTCAGTGTCTGTTGAAATCTTTGAAGACCAACCACATTACTGTCATTTCCAACACCTTTAATTGTGACTATTTCAGTTCAATCACTCCGTGTACCTTAAGTGAACTTTTTCCTTGTGTAAACCCTGTCCCTTGAGGGATATGTCTGTGAACACCAACTGTCCTGAGGCTGTGGCACTGAGACTACCTGCCCAAGGTTGACATCCTCTGACCACCACCTCCAATCCTCCCTTACTAATTTGCTCAGAGGCACCGGCTGTTTGGGCTATTTCTCTAAGAGTGACCAGTTCCACTGCAGGAACTGTAAGTATCTCCTTCACTTTGGGACGAGTTTCTCTGGGGATGTTAGGTGGTCTAAAATTACTTGTCCTTGGGGGCCTGGTTGCCTATATAGAATCTATGGATCTCTTTCACCAGACACATATGTGACTGTTATAGCCACAATGTCCTCTTCTAGAATTCTTCACACCTTTGGATTTGTTCCTAGGCCTATGACCCAAATTCAAGAAATGAACAAGTTCTGATATCCCTGGCAGGATTTGAAGTCACATCCAGTGTATCCAAACGAAACCACATTACCGCCCTAATCACAAGCAAGATTTTGTGCTCTGCAAGGGATTCTTGTACAACCTGTCCTTGCGGGCCTGGTTGCCTATATAGAATCTATGGTCTGTCAGGAGCTGGCCAGTCCTTTACCATCACGATATCTAGGATTGCCCCCAGAAACTTGACCTTCTGTTGCAGGACTAAGTCCAACGTCTGGCAATCAGTTATTATCCCAACTCCTGTCACAGGCTCAGTTACCTTTACTTGTTATTCAGTAGCTTCTTTTTTGACGAAGAGGTAATCAGTCAAACGTCAAGATACCTCTGCAGCTATATCCCCTGGTGGTGGGCCTAGGATGAGACAAATGCCGACCCCCCTTTGGAGGATTTACGGGGGCGTCATTAAGCCAAAGCAAAGGGCTCTGGATTGAAACTGTTATATGATAATCTTTCATTCTAAAATGTTTGTTGCAAGTGCTGAGAAGGGGGTGTTGGTAGAAGGTGTTAAAAACAAATGGCGTCTCTACTCCAGGGTTGACCAAGAAACATTAATCTTTAATTTGTCTTATTGCACTTGATTTATTTGGTTCTGTAACGAGAAGTGGGGTTCTAAGACTTGGCGTCCGTGATCGTCAATTTGTGTTCATCTCTACGTCGTCGGATATAACTGTTACACTACTAATATATATATATATATATATATATATATATATATATATATATATATATATGTTGTGTGTGTGTGTGTGTATGTATATATATGTATATTTACATATACATATGTGTATGTGTATAGGTGTGTACATGCGTTTGAGTGAAGTATTATATTGATGACTATGGAAATGAAAAATGTGAAGATACTAAAACAAATTTTCAAAGACTTCGTTTAGTTCTTGGTGACTTTGTGCACTTCTTCCCAAGCCTCACCAAGAAAAAGACAGAAAATAACAACACACTATCTCGGGAGAGAGAGAGAGAGAGAGAGAGAGAGAGAGAGAGAGAGAGAGAGAGAGAGAATGTGGGTGCGAAAATCAGAATCCGAAAAGTACTGAGCCATTAAGAAGAACGCCCTTATTCCTAGGGTCATTATGTCGACCCCTTACACATTAGCTCGTTCAACAAATGGGCCCCTCGGGGAGCTGTAGTTAAGCCCCGATGACCCTTTCGGTTATAAAGAACACAAACTTAAACATAACACATGAGTTAGCACCTACAAATAACAACACAAGTCTTTAACTATTCCACCAGTAAAAAAAAAGATAAACACTTATCTAAGTAGAGATACAATGACATAAAATAACCAAATACACATGAAAATACACACACACGGACGATGGGAGAGAGGCAGGCGAACAGCCACGATTCCACATAGCAAAAAGAGAACACTGAATAAACTGCCACAGCATCAGTCTATCCACATAACAAGGAAAAGATTCGTCAGAAGCCGCTAATTCAATATATAATATATATATATATATATATATATATATATATATATATATATATATATATATATATATATATATATATATATATATATATATATATATATATATATATATATATATATATATATATATATATATTATATATATACATGACAATATATATGTATGTAGGTTAACTTTTATTTATGAATGTTTGGTCTGATGACAGGATCAGCGAGGTTAAACAGTACCATGATGAGAACGGTTAAAGGTTAAATTCTTATAAATAATTAGTAATAATTCAGTACTGGAGAAGTACGGTTATATAGAGAATGTTACTATCTTCTTAAATTTCCATGACCCTACCAACATCAACGTTATTCTTTATGAAATTTTCTGTGGAACTGAATAGTGATGTTTCCTTTCCTCATCCAGTAGCAAGGAAACTCCATCAATGTGTGCTGAACAGTAATTAGAGCACCACAGAGATCACAGAGTGGTGGTCCACTACCTTACAGTAAGAAGTTGCGGGTAAAGCATGACCTATCCTCCACTACTCACCATACTCTCGAACCCCCGATTGCTCTAGTCTGAAGGCGACCAAGTCAATCGAAGAACGGATTCTCTGAGATTTGAAATTGTTCTCTGAAACATGAAAACCGCTATTTGATGCAAGACAGGGTAAGCAACTTCATATTATACGGAACCAATACTAACAAATACATGCATACACAATAAATAAATATATTCGCATATAATATAAACATTTATGTGTGTGTGTAATTTCTAAAGCCACAATGCCCTCATAACTTCTCGAGTTCTTCTCACTCTTTGGATAAGCTTGTCACTATAATGCCTTAGATCTAAGTGCAAGAAATATGAAGTAATTCTGATGTCAGGTAGCAGTAATCAGAACGAGGTCACGTTGCCGACCTGACAACGGCAACGTGACCTTGTTCAGACTATTCGGGATGAGGATTCGATTCCCGCAACCGGACATCAGAATTACTTCACATCTTGCATTTGGATCTAAGGCTTTGTAATGATAAGCGTATCCAAAAAATGCGAAGAATTCGAGAAGTTAAGAGGGCACTGTGGTTATTACAACTGCATACATATCTGGTAAAAGTGATCAGTAGGTTCTATATATATATATATATATATATATATATATATATATATATATATATATATATATATATATATATATATATATATATATATATATATATATAAATCATTGTTGTGTAAATAAGATGCTTTTAAATTCTAATATCTATCATTCTATATGTGTGTATGTTATATATATATATATATATATATATATATATATATATATATATATATATATATATATATATATATATATATACATATATATATTATACATATACATATATATAATATATATATATGTATATATATATATATATATATATATATATATATATATATATATATATATATAGATACACACATATAGAATGATAGGTATTAGAATCTAAAAGCACCTTATTACACACAACAATAATTTCACTTATTGGAATAATTTCCAGCGACAGATATTCCAACTAACTTCAGCCACCTCTGAATTAGTTTATCACTGCCAAGGGCTAAACTCCCGCCCTTCTACACCGATTATCAAATAATGGATGAAGTTAGCCACTAGCGGTGGAAACACGAGTTGGAATCGCTTCCCCGGGTCATGGGTGGAATACTCATAAACGGTGTTATATATATTTCAAACTCGCAAGCTCGCTCGCTCGCTCGCTCTCTCTCTCTCTCTCTCTCTCTCTCTCTCTCTCTCTCTCTCTCTCTCTCTCTCTCTCTCTCTCTCTCTCTCTCTCTCTCTCCACACACATACACATTATATATATATAATAAATATATATAGATAGATATATAAACTTACAAATATATTTGTGTATATATACTGTACACACACACACACATACATATATATATATATATATATATATATATATATATATATATATATATATATATATATATATATATATATATATATATATATATATATATATATATATATATATATATATATATATATATATATATATATATATATATATATATATATAGGCACTCAAATATCAATATACAGGACACAAAATAATTCACAAACTGTATTAGCTGTATGCATACTTATCTGAGTAAATTTATGTGAGCAAATGTGCACGAACATAAACAGACAAAAATGCACATGTATATTTGTAAATACATACAGAAAAGACAAATATCAACCGCCAAAAGAACATCGGTGTTGGGGACAGTGACGCGTGTATATTACGAACATGGCTGTAAATGGGAAGCTTTTGCGCTCCTCAAATTGCAAGTCATTTTTTACAAGCAAGCGTGTTTTTTTTTTTTTTTTTTAGAGAGAGAGAGAGAGAGAGAGAGAGAGAGAGAGAGAGAGGGGAGGCACAAGGGCGGCTGAAGTGCCGTGTTGCCCTATCGTGCTCAGCTCCTAATGTGTCGTGACTACAGCATAATACATTAAACCCCTCAGCGGCCAGCACTCGACGTGATGGACGCCCGGGTTCTGTCGTCGCATTAATGCAAATGAGAAACCTTCTTTCATTTCAGCTTTAACACCCAGAAACACCCCAGCCATCTCCCCTCCCTCCTCAGTCTGACACCCTCTCCACCAGCGGCACTCAATTCCCCCTTCGAGAAACACAGGTCATGATTAATTGAATTAAGCCACATGCTCTCTGTATTGTCACTATAAATAAGTCAACAAACTCTCTAACATACACCTCGTATTAAAACAAACACATACACACACATATATAATATATATATATATATATATATATATATATATATATATATATATATATATATATATATATATACATGTATGTATACATATATATGTATATATATATATATATATATATATATATATATATATATATAAACACACACCACACACACACATATCTAAGTACAAGGATCACTCGATATCGAATTCACAATACTTTGGGAATAATTTACATTCAAGGTAAATCCTAAGTGAAAAGCTCTCTGCCCAGCCAGGAATCATCGTCTAACCCAAATGCGCTGGTTCGAATCCTGGCCGTGGATTAAGCACTTATCAGTGCTGAGATAATAGTGAATTTGTTATCAAGTGACATCTGAGGCTCAACAGTTTGAGTGTAAAAAAAAAAGTCACATGTGTATAAGGAATAAAAATTATTATACAAAATAGACATATATCTATCTATCTAACTGTATAATATATATATATATATATATATATATATATATATATATATATATATATTTATTTATTTATTTATATATATGTGTGTGTGTGTGATTATAATCACTTTTGTACGTGATTCATTTATCACACATTAACACAGGTGAAAATAAGGACGAGGTGTAGGTCCTTGTGACTTCTAATACCGTTCTCTGTATCAGTCCTTCGTCAATGGCTGAGAAATAACGTCGAAAACGGTCTCTTATTTTTCACCTATGGTAATGTGTGATATATATATATATATATATATATATATATATATATATATATATATATATATATATATATATATATATATATATATATATATATATACACACACACTTACCTATCCCTGACCGATATAACAACTACATCGTGGTGCAACATGATAAATGCTATCCTTTAAAAATACCTCCAACTCTGAAATGCCTCCGGGGAGGGGGAGGGGGTTATGAAAGTATTTGTGTGTATGCCTGCCATAAAAACAAATAGAATAAAATACCTTGATGACATTCATATATTCCCAGGAATACATTTTATTCACTGGACGTAACACATAAACATGCAATTCATATTCTGATTACATCTCTTTTAGAAGAGAAAGATGAATAGATACGAATACTGCCATGATATGAATTCTGCAACCATGGCAAAAAAATGAGACTCCAACAGTGACGACGCTGTGGGCTGCGTCTGTCATCTCTTAGTATCACTTTATATGGCAGTTCCTTTCATAAATGCACATTAGTAATATATATATATATATATATATATATATATATATATATATATATATATATATATATGTGTGTGTGTGTGTGTGTGTGTGTATACATACAAATATATATATATACACATATATACATATATAAATATATACATATATAGTGTGTGTTTAAAAAATATGTGCCCTTATATAAGTAACAAATATGCTGAAAATCCAAAAACACACGTACACTATTATCTAACCTGAATAAAGTTTTCGTCTTTAATAGGAATCACAATAAATAAGTGGACGGAGCCCCTCCAAAACAGCAGTTTAAAACTCCTGGCAGCCAATAGAGATAAAAATGATATTGGAAATCAATATCAGACGCAATTTTTAGAGAGAGAAAAACCTACGCTCACTGAGGAAACCCAGAACACCGTTTAAGGAGTAGTTAAGATGCAAATACTGAAATATCAAAACCTGAATGGTGAGATAATCCTATTACGTTCACTCTCTCTCACTGCTCACTCCGCGGCGATTCTCATCTCTAAAGAAATTCGGCACTGGGCAATACTTAAGAACAGACTGTATATTTACCTAGTGTCACCTGAAACGGTTTTCATGCTATAATCGAGAGCATTTTATCCTGCTGTACTTAGAAAATACGTTAACATTCCGTGAGCTTTCAAAGCTCAGCAATGTCCGTGTCGTTTGTCAGGACAACATTTGGCGAACCGTAAGCTTTCCAATACTTTATCCCAAGGTATTCACTTGCATCTTGTAGAGTAAATGTCCCTTGTGTGGAATGGACCCAGGCAAAAAACGAGTATTCAAACAAGTTCCCAATACTTAACAAATATGAAGACAAAAATATCGTTGATTATTTTTGAAGTGTTTGGCATTAACATTATTTCAAGACATATATCTCCAAATCCTCGCACTGGCGGATAGCGGATATGCCATGAAATATATGGATATTTTATGCAGTGGTCCCTTCTGACGTGATTATGACTGAAGTGTTCCTTAGGCCTACGGTATACAGGTTGAGGGAGACTCGTCTTGCGATTCTGTCACATCTCTGAAACTTGTCAAACAATTAGGTTTCTACCCTCTTCTCTGCACAATCACTTCACATTCTGTAAGTTTGTCATCACTTTAATAAATATATTATTGCCTTTATTTTTACAAATAACCGAACTGGATATCACCCCTCTTATCTGACATGGTATAAATACTAAATATGGTAAGAGCAACATGTTATTTCAGAGAAAATGTAACGGAAATCTGGCAATTCAATTAGGGAAAAGATCTATAGTGTTAATCCATATGCAAACTATTTCAGTTTTAAAATGTTCAAAGATTTACATTTATTTCCTTTCGTATATTTAACACTTACAACGTCAAAGCATTCGCCGGGAAAGCAAGTTGATTGCCATTTGCCAGTCACACGGAAAGCAGGCTTAGAAGAAACTCTTTAGGTGAAGATGGGTGCAATCTTTTAATGGCACTTGATTTTCTTTAATAACAGTTATCAGTGATACTTCTTGTGTTACGATAAAAAAAATACACTCAAAAGAGATTTCGATGCCAATTAAAAAACTGAAATAACTTTTTCTCCCATGGGTGTTCCTTGTGACTGCGTTAGTATTACCTGTAGATAAATATTTATTGGTTTAATACAAAAAATATATATATATTTCAAAAATACACAGATCATGAGTCTAACTTTTGGATGCAATTCCTACTTTCTTTCTCCCAAGGCAGTCATTACACTCGCTTTCCCTCACACACTTCAGGACTTGTAGGTCTTCAGCTGATGGATTAAAAAGCGAATAAATCAAAATCGTAATTTATCAACTTCATTTTAAAAGAAAAAAAATTGTACATTCTATCTAAGGTAAGCAAATCGTACCCCACCTCATGACCGACCACTCCCAACATTTCTTTTACGACTCTTGTCACAAAGTAGGAGGCGAGGACTTTAATAGGAAGAAGCCACAACATGACATACCGCACTACAAAGACCCTTTCCTCTCGTCCCTTCCCTCGCCCGTCCTATCTTTCTTCTTTCATGTATCCTCACACTTCACCCAACTTCCATTCCTTTTCTCACAAAGACCCTCTACCCCTCCAGGCACCGCCATGTCTGTCACACATGAGAATGCCTAACCTTCCGTAACCATATAATTCCAATTTCCGACAACAGACCTTCCTTACGCGATATCTGTCCTTACTTTAAGCTTGTGTGTTTCTGCACTTGTATTTAAACAGAAACTAATTATCGCTCTCCAGATTAGCCAATAAATTTCCAGCAAAATAAATATGTAAATAATACATATTTTACGAAGAGTCCAGGTAAAACAAACGGTTTTCTATCCAAAAACAAACTTCAATGGCAAGAGAAGGGTAAATTCCGGTAAATCTTATTGCGCCACGAACGAATTTCCCCCGCCAACTGAATCACGGTCTGCATGTGATCGATGCGAGCTTTTAGCCACGCAAACCTTCAAGCAAATCGCTGTCTTGGCTAAGACCTCCACTCCTTGCCACACAAGCTCATACCAAGGTCAACTCACCTAAATGTTTTTATGCATTTATAAAGTTACCTTGTGTTGATTTGTAGATCTTTATTATGCTCTGTCTATGTACTAATCTTCGCCGATTTTTTTCTCTGTTCTCCATATGGGCACTCTACTTTTTGGGAGTTTGCTTAGCGAGGTTGTAGCCTATTCACTTGGTCCTTACAAATAAGCACTCGTCTTCTTCTTCTTCTTCTTTTAACGTGCTTGTTTTAACAATAACCCTAATAAATTATATAACCAAAAATTAATACGAATTACATTCAAGAAGGTAACATTATAGTTCGTCTCATCCATTTTCTATCTTAATGGACAAGTGTTTCTTTTATTAAGTTCAGTTTGTTAAGATAATTCTGAACGTTTCCACAAAAACCGTTTCATAAAACATATAGCAGATTCCCTAAGTAAACTTAAATCATTCATCCTATAGCAATAGGCCGCTAATGGGTTTAAGTCCTATGCTATAATTCCTATCATACTCAGAACACGTTACAAACAATAGCACTTGTATACAAAATACTTTGACAAATTCCCGACATTATTACAAAATTTACTGTACAATATTACTTTGCGAGACAGAACACTAAGCCTGTTTAGGATAAGTTCTGCTAGAATGTCTTCCTTCGGACCCTGTTTGGTCTCCTTGTCCCGTGTTGTTCTCGCAGTTTCACTTTATACATACAGTATATGCGCAACTGGTAAAAAAACTGACCAGTAGTTACTATATACATATATATATATACATATATACATACACACACACACACACACACACACATACACACACACACACACACACACACATATATATATATATATATATATATATATATATATATATATATATATATATATATATATATATATATATATATATAAATATATATATATATAATATATATATATATATATAATATTTCAGGCTAAACAGCAATAAACGATTACAAAGCGGCAACAGACTTTTATCCTCCTTCGTGGTCAACTGGGTAACGAAACCTCGTGCCGATATACCAAATACGTGTTCGAGTCCTGCTGTGGACATCATAATCTCTTCAATTGGACACTTGGCTTGGTAGTGAAAAGTGCACCGAACAACGCGAGGAAGCAGAGAAGTAAATAGGGCACTGTGGTTATCACAATTATATATATATATTTCTATATATATATATATATATATATATATATATATATATATATATATATATGAAATTTTTATCACACCGTGATTTATATACAATCATGAAGCTACAAATGTCGCAATATCGAATTCACGCTACCTCGGGATATCTCCGTTGGAGAATTGTCGCCGAAGGGAATTTATATAAGTGATAAATGAATTGGTATCGTCGGGACACGAACCCGTGACACGAAAACCTATTCAGCGACTCCAGTGGACGTTAACCATTGAGCCATCAAGAGAGGTATAAGTCTTTTGCCGAGATGTACTGTTTTTACCCGTCGTGAGCGGGGAAATGTACTAGCCTCGGCAATGACCCACCTCCGCCATGACAGTTCATTGGTACGTTTGGAACATGCAGCTCTTATTATGAAATTTTTATGTTGAAATCATAATATAGATGGAAAGAGCACTTTGAGACAGTTTTTAATAGACCAATCCCCCCAAAGAGGATATACTAACTGCTCAGGAAGATTTAAATACTGATGAAGGTGAGATCAGACTAGAAGAAGTAGTTAAGGTAATAAAACAGTTAAAGAATTATAAGGCACCAGGAAAGGATGGTTTATTCCCGGAAATGTTAAAGTATTGGTCTTGAAGATATTATTCAATGAGATACGGGTGACAGGAATAATATCATTAGGTTGAAAGAATGGTGTGATCATTAAAGTCCCAACGAAAGGGGATCTGAGTAAGTGTGGTAACTGGAGGGGAATCACTTTGTCACCTGAAGCCTTGAAAATTTTCTGTAGATTAATGTTGAATAGGTTGGAGCCAATGGTTGACGGTATTCTGAGGGATGGTTTTAGAAAGGGACAGGGTTGCAGTGATCAGATCTTCATAGTTAAGCATTTAATGCAGCAAGCAAATGAAATGAAAACTGTTGAGTCTTTGTTTTGTTGATTTTGAAAAGGCCCTTGATGGTGTTTCAAGAAGGACTATGGGAAAAATCACGAGGCATTATGGAATGCCGGAAAAGTCTGTGACAGTTATCATGAACATGCATGAGGGTACATCTTGTAAAGGGATGGTTATTGGGTGTTTGTGTGATCCATTTGAAGTCAAGTCTGGTGTGATTCAGGGTGGCATTCAGTCCCCTCTGTTGTTTGTATTGGTCGTGGATTACATTATGAGAAGGGTTAGAGAAACGGATGCAGGTTTACTCTGGGGGGAAAATGTGAAAATTCTTGACTTGGACTATGCTGATGATATGATTTTGATCAGCAAGGGATCAGGAAAGATGCAGCACATGTTGGATTGTCTAGTGAGTGAAGGTCGAAAGGTTGGTTTGGTTATTAATAGTGGAAAAGCTGAAATCATGAATATGAATATTAAAAATGCACAGGATTGTCTAATTGAAGGTTTGGTTGTAAAGCAAGTGGATAAGTTTAAATATTTAGGTACATATTTAGATAAGGATGGTTCTCTGAGCACAGAATTTATGGAAAGATTAAAAAAGACTCATTAGGCAATGGGAATGCTTAAAAATATTTGGAATACCAATTTTTCTGTGCATACAAAGATCAAAATTTATAAGGTAATGGTTAGGAGTATTTTGATTGATGGGCATGAGTCACGGTACAGTACAGTGAATTCTGATAATAAATTCTTAGCATTTAAAAATAAGGCGCTCAGAAGAATATTAGGAATTAATTGGAGGGAATAGGATATCAAATAACAATTAGAGAAGTAATGGGGGTGCAGCCGGTCGATGAGTATGTTAGATTCTCAAGCTGGAAGTGGCTAGGCCATGTGTATAGAAGACAGGGAACAGTACGAAGTACACCAGGGTGGGTTGCCATTGGTAGAAGAGGTAGAGGTAGGCCAAAGGAGACGTGGTTAAGGACAATGAGGTGGGAAGCAGGAGAAGAGCGTTGGGGAGATCTTGAGGAGTTAGCCCAGGACAGAATGTGGTGGCGTGAGTTCATTGAGGCCCTATGCATCCCCATGGGTGCCACAGGAAATGACTGATTGATATATATATTTATATTTATATATTTATATATACTATATATATATTATATATACAGTAATGAATTCTTGTCACATAAGCCTTAACATTTTTTATATTCACAAACATTAAGCTACAAATGTTGTTATATATCAAATTCACTCAACCTTGGAACATACACCAAAGGGGAATTTTTAAGTAATAAGTAATCTATCACCAGGTGGACTCCAAGCAACGAATAGCTGAAGAACGACGACTTTTCAGTGACACTATCCATTGGGCTGTCGACGGATTGCTTATCACTTATAAATTCCCTTTCTGTTTATTTCAAGGTTGAGTGAATCTGACATCAAACAATATTTGTAGCTTTATATAAATATGCATATATATATATATATATATATATATATATATATATATATATATATATATATATATATATATATATATATATATATATATATATATATATATATATATATATATATATATATATATATATATATATATATATATATATATATATATATACATATATATATATATATATATATATATATATATATATATATATATATATGCTAGAAAGTTAACTTTCTCAAGGCAACTTGCCTTTCAGGATAAAGTTAAAGTCATATTGTTAATTAACTTCGTTTGCCGACACGCTGACAGACGGTCGTGGAGATTTGTCCCTCCAAATCTCATTCGGATTTCCCTTGGTACTTTTAATTCTCTTTAGAGATCCGTGACTGTGATACACTTCTTATTTCAGATATTGGCCCAAACTCAGAGAAGCCTGAATGGCCCAAGGCACTGATTAAAGGTGTCCACACCTTCTGTATGGCTCAAGACACACGTTAACCAGCCAGCCTTCACCCAAAGAGAAAGTTGGACGTTCCCAGAATGCATCTCTAATAAAAAAAAAAAACGGTAATCTTCAGAGCTGATAAACAGCCCTTCATCGCAGTAATTCGAGAGACCAGAATGACGCCAAATGAGTCAATCTCTTGACTGCCCCCTCCTTCAGAGCTAACTTCCCTCTGTGGCTGAATGCATCAGTCCTAGTATCATAACCCCAGTGCCAATCCCCCTCTCCCCACATCCCTCCATTGTTACTACTGCAGGAGCCATCTCTTCAGAATTAAGGTACATTAAGGAATTGAGGTTGTCCAGTTGCTTATCTTTTACTTCTCCTAATGTTTCCATTTCAAAATGCAATTCTCACATAGACCTGACCTGTCATATTAAACTCGTGTCGTAAGTTCGTAAGTTTATTCAGGAGTGTTTTATGAGAGAATTTCTGTTGCCCTCAGCACTAGCCTTTTATCGTCGCTATTACCGTTAGCTCATCCAGTGATCATATGCCTTTCTCTATTGCAGAGAGGAGTGCTTGCCACTGTGAACCCCTCTGCCACGACTGTATGCTTGTTGGATGCACCGAGGATATTCCAGTTATAACCTTATGAACTATGGCATTGAAGTGTAATTCCCGGCACCCAATTAACATCTGTTATTCAGTTTATGTGCTGCAGCAGGAGCCAGTGGCCTGCCTTATCCCTCCTTGTCTTCTGATTTTGTACTGAAAATACATGTAATTTAATTATCCTAAGAGTTTATCTCCAGAATCCCTCTTAAGTAGGGCCTTCAGCCCCTGTTCCTTCTTATCATTTCTACTCTTGGAGGTGATACCGTCAGATTAGCTACATCCTTTTGGTAAGTTCCCTTTTCCCGCCCCCACCGTCAGGCATAAGAACTGGCAACCATGGCCAAGATCTTGCAATCTTGCTTGAAAGATCTCAGCAACTAGCAATTGCTAGCTGTTGCAAGACAGAAACAAACACTTTTAGCATAAAATTCTGTACCTGACCAAACACAGTCGGACAGAGTTTACACAGCATAAGTACTCTGTTAAATTTAATATTTCTGTAATCGCAATTTGTGACTGGAATTTCTTTCAATCTTGATGTTAACATTGCATGCATATAGAGCATATCATTTCCTTACAGTGAGAGAGAGTGTTGCCACTCGAAACACAAGCATTTGCTGCTAAAGCATGTTATCAATTTGCATGTCTTAATCTGTTAGGACTTAGCGAGGAAGTGAAGTGTTAGAAGTGTTATAATCAGGGAAAGGTGCGATTATTTCCCATACTTGTGTCTTGGACAATTTGCAGTCCATTACCTAGGAACACAATATCTGGCAACCCCGTTCAAGAACACGGCAGAATCAGCGCTCCCGTCTCGTCAACCTCTCTCGCACGCACAGTAACTAATATGTCACTTCATATACACTCACTTTATTCAAAAATTCCTAGTCCGTTCATTTGAGCACTTGCATTTGCGATTTCAACTTATTTTGCATACGTTTTGATTCATTACGTGTAATCAGAGTTGTATTTCTTTCAGTCTTCTGAGTCAGTGTGCGAGTGTGTGTTTGCTCACGCTCAAATCAGTTGACTGCTATTTTAGCTGTATCACCGGCCATGCAGCAGGAATAACTTTTCAAAATTGTCCACCATCATTCTATAAAAATTCCACGAGACTTGTGTTATTTCAAAGCATTGTTAAATCGTACATGTCTGAATAATTTTAAATTATTACCCCACGATCTTGTAGTGTAAAATCATTCATGCACTCTTATGATCACTTGTTAGACCTATCAGTCATTCTAGCTTTCATCAGGTCAATGTTACGTAAAGAACAATTGTTCACATAGTTGATTACTGCGATCAAAGTCCCGCTGCATTATTGTTTTAAGAAATGTACTCGTCATAACTGACATTTATCATTGTTGTGAAATAAACATAAGTGTTTGTACATGTAACCATTGTGTATACATAGAAGCTATCACTTCATACTTACTTAGAGCCCCAAGCCTTAATTACCATGCGTAAGCCTCCCACACTAAAAACGTTCGTTCAACACGTCTCTCCTTTACACAAACCCATCGAGGCTTACCCTGCCATATTTTACTGCTCTCTGTGAAAAACAAGGGGGGGAAACAAACCCATTATTTCCGTGTTACCATACACGGCGGAGCTACTCGAACATAAGTGGGTAACGAGAACTCCAATCATTGCCTAATCTTTACAATTGATTTTACAGAACTAGTCGGCACTCGTAGTGCCGAAAAATTCAATCACTGAACTCACACCCCCCCACAAGCGGACTACTGTTGCGGTGTCTCATTTTATGTTCTTCGGAACTATATAATCTTAGCTCCATTTCTCGGAACCCATAACCTCTGCACTATAGCCAGGAAAGTCCGTGTGCATGTTACCCACTGGTCTTTGGAACACAAATAGTTCTTCAGAACAAACCAGAAAACCAGAACCATTCTCTTGAACAAGCCCTACAAAAGTTTGCACTTTAGCCACTTTCATCTGTGTGCAAGCAACAACCTGTTCTTCAGAACAAACAAACAGTTCTTTGAAACAAATTACTCTTCTCCGGAACAAAACAGAATCGTTCTCTTGAACAAAACTTAAGAAAGTCTGCACTTTAGCCGGTTCTGTCTGGAACAAACCCAATCGTTCTTCAGAACCTTGCTTCTGCACTCGGCAAACAAGCGATTGTCATGTGTATGTAACTCATCGCTCCCCACAAAAGTTTTGCATATACCGCCTAACTTCACCCGTGATCTCACTGCACATGAGTGCTGCTCAAGTCTACCTTATTTGCAACCTGGGCCTTGTTATCGCCCATCTGCACCTTGCGTGCAACTCACCAGCGTGTACATATTGCATCACTGGCCCAGTGGTTTCATGGCAACTTTGAGTGCTCGCAAATTTTGCACTGATAGCCCAGTTGCATTGTTTTTCCATGCCACATCTACACCATGTGGCCACCCAAGTGCCAAAACCACAACCATCACACTTGTGTATAAAAAACCCACAACCAGCACCGTGCACTTTGGCATCAAGTGCCGCCAGCATATCCTTCACCTTAATTGCATTCATGTAACTCCCTTTTGGGTCCTAGAGTGCCACCCACTCACTCCAAGGAATGCTCTCAGTTCCACCCTCTCCATAGGGAGCACTCTCAGAGTATTCATAGGCACTCGCCCGGATTACTGCCCTTAATATCAAGCCCAGTGCCATCCATCTCCTCCTTGCGGAACCAACCCACATACTAGTTCTCCGGAAAACCTTGCACTTAGTGCCAGTGCAAAAGGGGCACCCTCATTACTAGTAGCACCACATAGGGCCCACACCACTGCCTAATCACACCCTGCCAAAGCAGAGTGCCATTTCTATTCTGTGCCCTTTCTGGCACGGCCACTCATTACTTATTCATGTGTGCCTATACTGCCCAGCCTAGAGGCAATGCCTTCCCATACAGTGGCACTTTTACATTGCTAACCCATCCACACCAAATCATCCAGAGTAGTTGAAATATTCAACCCTTAGCAACTCAGCAAAATGGCCAGCTACGAAGAGGCAGTCGCCATCTATGAAGAGATAGGAGAGAAAACAGGCGATACTGGAGGCCAGTTACAAGCTTTTGTTAATGGCTGGCTTCGAAGGCACCTTTCACACCCATCTGAAGGGGGAGCCCTTCCCCTAGGGTTGCCATTTGAGGTGCCTAGCTTTGTGGTACCTACCAGATACAGTCCTCACCATCATCAGGTCTCTGTTCTTGAGGACACCCACACCAAAATCTCCCTCATATTGAAAAACCAGGTACCAGCTCAGGAAGTCATCAACCCCACGAAAACGATAACCTACGAAAGTGTCGCTGGATGTAGGACAAAACTCCCAACTGTCTAACTGAGGGTTATCACACCCTAACAAAATAGGACCAGTACCTTCAGAGTAGTTGATTTCCTTCCTGGAGACTAAGATCTCCTCCTAGGACAGAACCTCCTGACTCGGCTCCTTCTTGAGCCTGAAATGGGGCCTGATCCTTCTAATTTCCCATCAGATATTTTGGTTCAGTCCAACCCTGATGTCGAGCCTCAGCCAGAGCCTACACCTGCTCCAGAGCCACAGCCCATGGGCTGGTCTCCCTTAAAGAGGTGGAAATGAGTGCAGCATGCACAGGCACTCTGGGATTTTCTCCCAGTGTCCCTACTAGGTCTCCTACATCTCCGGAAAAATCCATAAATGAGTGTTTCTGGGACTCACTGCAGTATGAACTAAGCAGAAGAGATTGCCACATTGCTCTCCCTGACAGTGATTCAACCTGGATTGATTGGTCATTACACCCCCTGGCCAATATAGAGGCCAAGGGCTTTATTATTGCACGGTATGTGCTACTCGAGAACGCCCAAATCAGTGAGGATGAAGGAATGACTTTTGAGTGGGTGGGTGGTGTCACCTGAACAATTCCCACCATCCTCCTGAGGGTGAGAATGAGTCCCAGACGCACTGGCCACATAACAATAAAGCAGTGCCACCTAGGAGTGGTGGAAAGTCCACCCGGAAGGCACCACCTCATACTAGGCCGTGACCTACTGACAGACTACTTCCCATGGATTGAATCCCTTCCAGCAGACGAGCTAGTGCCTTGCCTTGAATCAGTGCCTCCACCTGACCTGTGTAGTGCTCTGTCCCATTTGGTCGTTAAGCCCTTCCCAGATTTAGATTCTGGCCACTTGAACCATACACCTGAGTTGAGCTGCTAACATCACTCCTTCAATCCTTGTGCCTGAGCCTGCTTCGGTGCCAGGGCCAGAGGAACCCCCTGCAAAATGCCAACCTCTTGCCATTCAACTTCCTCCTTTACATCAGAAAAGGCAAAGCCCCAGTAAACCCAGGATTCATTCCCAAAGGTGATAATGAGGAGCAATCATTAACCTTCACACTTCTAGCCTTCCACATAAAAGGCTCTCCACGAGTGCCAGATGGCACTGCATCCATCTCAGAACTTATGGATATGATCCATGTCCCCAACAGTAGCTCCACTATGGAGCCTGTCAGCTTTCTCATCTCCTCTCCTTTCTCACGCCTTGGCAGTTCCCCAACCTCGCAAACTGAGGATCCGTCTTGTCCCTCCTTTCCTACTTCCTGCCTTGGTGGCTCCATAGATCACAACCTGTGGCTCCATCTTGGCCTCACTTTCCAGTGCTAGTCCTGAACAAAGAGGAACCCTTTCCTCTTGCATTCAGTGACACAGTAGTGCCAACCAGTGCCAAACTCTCCCAGAAGCCTGCCATTGCCACGGCCACGGCCACTCCTCGGGATTCCCACCTGATTCAGGAAGACAAGGGGCCTCATGGGGCTGAAATTGATAAACATGACATTATTACCAACAACAGTATAGATCACATCACAATGGCCCTCCCATGGATTTACTTAAGTGTAACCACACACCTTATTGGAGGTCATGACCTCCTTCTGGGACAGGAACCCCGTTCACAGCCCTCCTATAGGCCGTCTAGGGGCCCTGTACATTCCCACGCTCCATCAGGCACTCCTGATGAAGATTTCCTGCCAGTGCCACTTGAGTGCCTTGAGCAGTGCCAGTCTCCATCCACCATGGACATTGAGAAATTTCTCATTCCTGAAGGCTCTGCCCTTTGCCCAGGAAGGACTCTATGCCCTCACCTAACTCAGCAACTACAAACCCAGCGCTTCCCAGAAGAAGAAACTGGAAGGCTACCCGCATCAAGGGGCTAAGCCTCCAGTGCTACAGCTGGAACATCAAGCTCTTAAAACATGGACATTAACCGAGCAGAGTTGCTCTCCTGGCACTGGTGCCTAAGCACAGTGCCATGTATATATTCCTCCTAGCCTTAGTAAGTTAGCCTAAGTCTTGGTGGTTCCCAGCCTGGCAACCCGAGGACACATCATGCCCCCATTTATTCATTCGTGTTACGTAGTATGAACCATTTACCTGGTCCTACTAGAGCTGCTGAGCTCTCCTCACACTTGTACCCATATGGCACAGTGCCTCATCTTATCTTATTAAAAACTTTGGCACCTCCAACCAGAGTAGGATGCCTGATTTCTTCCCTTATTAATAGTACTTATAACCTTGTAAATTAATCTGTTATTGTAACATTTTCTTTTTGTAAATTAATCATTTATAAACTCATTTTATGCCTTGTAACAACTCACCATTTACCAGGCATCACATTTGCTTTGCATCACACTCTGCCCAATGCAGTGCCAACCGCCAGACCTCCTGCACCTATGAGTCTTTGATTTTCCGTCCATGCAAATTTAAATTGTATGAAGCAGAGCCACTAGGCCCTTACAACTCTAGTGCCACACCTGGCACAGTACCACCACCATACCTGGGCACCATGGCATCACCTAACCCAAGACCACAAGTGCTACTTTTACATCGCCTCATCAAGGCAATTACACAACCAAGATAATCTGATATTTAAGTCCATGACTAACTTATAGGTCATAATTCTAATACTAATTCTACGAAATTATCTTACACCTGTAATATTAAATCATGACATAAATTATCAAGTTCATGTGGTACATTTTTCATTGTGATTTACTGTAAGGGCTGCTTCATTTTAACCCTCAAGTACTAACGTAACTTACTCCCAGCAGCAAATTGATTCTGTGCTAACGTAAATAACGCAACTATCGCCATCAGTGCAATAAAACTTGCATTTATCCAAAATGCAGAAATCCTAATTTTAAGTTCATTAAACCAACCAAAGGATAGCAGAGGAGAAGTAATCCTTAAAAGTCAATTGCCTTGCCTCTAGACATTCCCACCCAATTAAGGGTGTGATATGTCTACTTGCTGGGGGAGCTGCTAAGAGAGTTAACTCTCTCAAGGCAACTCGCCTTTCGAGGATAAAGTAAAAGTCATATTGTTAAGTTCATTTGTCAACACGCTGACAGATGGTCGTGGAGATTTGCCCCCTCTAAATCTCATTCTGATTTCCCTTGGTACTTTTAATCCTCCTTTGAGATCTGTGACTGCAATAAACTTCTTATTTCAGATATTGGCCCAAACTCAGAGAAGCCTGAATAGCCCAAGGCACTGATTAAAGGCATCATGCATTCTGTAAGGCTCGAGGCACATATTAACCAGCCACCCTTCGCCAAAAGAGGAAGTCAGCGCATTTAACTGGCCAGCCTTCACCCAAAGAGAAAGTTGGACTTACCCACAATCCATCTGGAATAAAAAAACCCGGTAATCCTCGGGGCTGATAGATAGCCCTTCATCACAGAAATTCAAGAGAGACCAGAATGACGCCAAACGAGTCAATCTCTTGACTGCCCACTCCTTCAGAGCTAACTTCCCTCTGTGGCTGAATGGCTCAGTCCTAGTATCTTAACCCCAGTGAAATTCCTCCCCCCCCCTCCATTGCCCCATCCTTCATTAAGGTACAGTAAAGAATTGAGGTTATCCAGTCACTTACCTTTTACTTATCCTAACGTTTCCGTTTCAAAGTGCAATTCTTACATAGACCTGACCCATCATATTAAACTCGTGGTGTAAATTTATTCAGTAGTGTTTTATGAAAAGAGGATTTCTGTCACCCTCAGCGCTAGCCTTTAATGCTCGCTACTACCGTTAATTCATCCAGTGATTGTATGCCTTTCTCTATTGCAAAAAGAAGTGCTTGCCACTGTGAACCCCTCTGCCATGACTGCATGCTTGTTGGTTGCACCAAGGAAATTCCAATTGCACCCTTAAGAACTGTGCCATTAAAGTGTAATTCCCGGCAACCAGTTAATGTCTGTTATTCAGCTTATGTGCTGCAGCAGGACCCCAGTGGCATGCCTTACCCCACCTTGTCTTCTGATATTGTTTTGTAAATACGTGTATTTTAGTTATCCTAAGAGTTTATCTCCAGAACTCCTCTAAAGTAGGGCCTTCAGCCCCTGTTCCTTCTTATTCTTTTCACTCTTAGAAGTGATACAGTAAGATTAGCTACATCCTTTTGGTAAGTTCCCTTTCCCCCCACCTTCAAGCACCTTTATATATATAAGTTATATATATATATATATATATATATATATATATATATATATATATATATATATATATATATATATATATGTGTGTGTATATATATATATATATATATATATATATGTATATATATATATATTTATAAACTGTTTACGTCTGCAGGTCAAGTTCATGAGCCCATATATATAAAACTTTCGTTGGAAGTATTTGTCTTACGAGGTTGTGACACTTCAAATCCTAACCACAAAACTTACTAGTAACTTTTCAGATTAGAGCTCATTCCAAAGCTATCCCTATCTGGTGATTGTCACAACAAGATCCATATTACTTTCTAGTCCAACTCTAGTAAATGGAAAATTCAAATTCGGTCTCAGTTTAGAACTGATATATATACTTTTAAAAGTAACAGGTCTATCTAATAAAGTAAATTTTAATGAGCACCATACTTAATGATTCAAAGTTGATTCCCACCAGAAAATGCCCCACTTACGGCTCATACTCAACGCCTTGTCATGTTTCAACTTCACGAGATTTTCAAACCACAAGCTCCTCTCCGCTCACAAAATCTCTGCAGCCCTCTTCGGGATCTGTGCAGACGTTCTTCTCGACAATCCACTAATGACAGTCCGACCCGCCTAATTTCATATCAGAGCCGACCGACCAAACACTTGAAATCGAAATGCAGAGGTATAAGCATTGTGGCAGGTCTCGTACCATTAGATTAATGAATGAAAAGAAAAAAAAAATCTTTAGCGAAGCCACACATCAGTACAATCACTAAAACTAGTCACGCAATAATTAGATCAATTTCTTTCCCAGGGTCATTGCAATAAGAAGACCGAAATAGTTGGGTCACATCTATCGTGACTACGTGTGAAAGTTCCTTATTGCATAATTATACACTAACATTGGCCAATAATTATGTTATAAATATAAAATGTAACTGAACACGAAACGGAATTGCGATATTAAAGCCTAGCTTTGGAGTCTATGAATAAAAATTAATCAAAGTGCAGAGATGCATCAAAAAGTACACAAAAACAAATAAAAATTATAAGATACACAGGTTTCTGCCTGATATAAGATTAAAGGAGGTATGCTTCGAGGGAATTACACAAAATCGGAACTAATTTACTTAATTTTCCTCTTCATCTACGTCCCTTTTTCCCCTTCTATGTTCCATGACAAGATTTAAGAAACCCATAAAATGTTCTGGCATTACTGAGGAAGGCAAAACAGCTGCCAAGACCCGATTCACCCCGTGGCTGCTGAACCAAAGCTGAATGGTGCTTGCTACTAATCGAATCCCACGCAGTCGTTTCATTTATCTTCAGAAAGACTTCTACATCAAAACATAGGACTGTAAGCAGCCTTTTATCAGATATACCTGTTGTAGTAATACATAAAAAAGAAGTACACAAATAGATAACGACGCCATGGGCGTGGGTGATAGGGGGACCGGCGAGGAGGGGTTCACGACTTTAAAGTGAGATCTATCACACCCTGAAAAATATCTGTATCTCGTAACCTCAATTTCTTCACTTAATAAGAAGACCAGAAGAGGCATTTATCGAGGAAATGAAGCGAGCCAAACCAATAATGAAATTCAACCCACCAATTCCATCGGGTCCCTGACAGAGAGAGAGAGAGAGAGAGAGAGAGAGAGAGAGAGAGAGAGAGAGAGAGAGAGAGAGAGAGAGGTATTGACTACCATTAGGTTGGTTACAATGTTGCTTATTGCTGCCAGTGAATAATTAAGTCTTTTCTTAAAAAAAAAAAAATAGTGGGTTCGTTTTTTATTTTAACTTCATCACAAGAATATTTCTCATTTCCTTTCATTCTAGGTCATTTTTGTACAAACGGAAGGAAGGCTGATAAAATGGATTCTGAAGGTGAAATGAAACAAGTACAAAATACGTTGAAGTTTCTTCGGCGCAATCGAGTTTTCTGTACAGCATATAATGCTGTATGAAACTCTCAGCCAAGGCCCATGGAACTCTCAGCAAGGCCCATGAAACTTTCACCCACGGCCCGGTGGTGACTTGTTTTGTTGGCACTTATAGCGATGCCAGACGCACGATCATGGATAATTTTAACCTTAAAATAAATACTACTTAGGCTAGAGGGCTGCAATTAGGTATGCTTGATGACTGGAGGGTGGATGATCAACATTTCAATTTGTAGCCCTCTATCCTCAGTTACCTCTTGTAGTCTTTCATCAATTTCAACTAAAGAGAACTTGTACTGGATTCAGTTCCTAAATATATAAAAGATTCAACCTCATTAACCTCTCTCCATCTAGTGTTATTTTGTCCTTTTGTTTGTACTGTCCTCAAGACTTTTGTTTTCATAGCATTTATTTTAATCCCATTCCTCTAGGTATAAGAACCATTCTATTAAGCAAATTCTGCAAATCTAGTGATGTTTTGCTGATTATAACTGCTTCATCTACATATTTTGAATATGTCAAGTTTCTATCATTATTTCAACCTACCTTTTCTCCCATCTCCAGCCACTTTTTCCTTTATCAAATCTACAAGAAGGACAGAGCGAAGGTGAAATGACATTCCCCTGAAGCAACGCTCTATTTGCTGCAAATCCACTAGACAAGACCCAACAATATTAACTTTGCATTTACTTCGTGTATAGTTAACTTCAATTAGCTTTTCATATTTAACAGGAATGACATAGCGACGCAAAATAGTCCATAATACTTGTCTGTGGACGCAGTCAAATGCCTCCTTGTCTTGTTTTCTAGGATTTAGCCTTCTAAGTTTTTAGTCCTTCAAAGAATTTGAGGTATTGACACTGAAAAGTTCAGTAACAGTGTACTATAATATTAAATAATTCGAATATTTGTACCGAAAACATGCATGGCATTAGAAAATTAAATAAGAGCATCACTTGATGAAAATAATTCAACTCCAGCAGCGTTTACCCCTGAATCCTCAGTCTGCTATAACGGAAATCTAAAATTTGTTAGTCCTTTTTTAGAACTGAAATTTGTGTTAAACTTTCAACTTTTCATTATGAAGCCTTGTTTTCCTTTTGTAATTTTTTGGCTTTACTTTGCGATACATTACAACGTAGTCCCATTGCAAACCTAGTATAACCCTGAAGATGATCATGAATCCGTGGCTCAAATAGCTTTCGGTTTGGGAACAAATAAATGTAACGCCATAGTGGCAGTTTTATTTGCCCCTCAAAGAATTCATCCTTGAAGATCGGAATAAGTCCAGGAGATATTTGAAGTTTCGCCAGTAATTAAGGAGAAATAGGTGCGTCAGTATTTGAAGAATATATATATTATTTATGTATATATATAATCACTAATATTAAGCAACAAATATTAATATCGAATTCACTATACCTTTGGAATAACTTAAACCCAAGGGGATTTACAATTAATATTGCTTCTGATCTGTCCAGGATTCGAACCGAAGTCATGGGTTTAAATGCAATTCTAGACAGACAGTCAACCTTGACCAATGGCTATCATGATATCCGAATGATCAAAATCTGCAGTCTAACACTGCTTCTAAACCAAAGTCCTAGACTCAAATCCTGGCGCATATATACTATAAATACATGCAGTGTATATATATTATATATATATATATATATATATATATATATATATATATATATATATATATATATATATATATATATATATATATATACACAAAAAGTTCATTCTCCAGTAAGATATAGGCTTGTAGTAATGAAGATATTCCCCTCAAAAGCCTAGAAATCGAAAACTGAGGTCATATATATATATATATATATATATATATATATATATATATATATATATATATATATATATATATATATATATATATACATACATACATACAGTATGTGTATGTGTGTATACATGATATATACACATGATAATGTAAAACTTTTAAAAATCTTTATTTTCATATATATAAATATATTACATAAACAAAGCCAATAACTTGTAAGGGGTATGAGATATGACATGGCTCATCTACTATATTTACAGTAATAAAGTGCACTTAACAAAAAGTAAACAAATAAACACATCCACCAAAGGGGCAGTTAGCGTAGTTGTAATGGACTAACGGTTGTAAACACTATAAAGAAATGGACAAGGAAACTAGAACATGCAAAATACCTATACATTTGAAGTAAGTACGATGGTTTTTAATGAACAGCTGAATAAGAAGTATATGCCAACTAAGTTTTCGTTCCATTCTCTTAATGCAAAGAGATTCTGTAATGAGAAGGTCCAGTTTGTCTGTGGGTTAATTCAGGATTTTGAAGTCTTGGTGAATGAAACTATCATCTTCCTGGGAACAGCGGTCTCTTATAGCTGAGTGTGATGGTTTTGTTTGTGGAAGCCCCGTTCTGATGCGCCCCCCGCCCCTTGTGCTCAGACAATGGTTCCTTCTAGCTTGGGTAAGAACCAACTGTACATTGTTTCCTTATATATATATATATATATATATATATATATATATATATATATATATATATATATATATATATATATATATATATATATATATATGTATGTGTGTGTGTGTGTGTGTGTGTGTGTATGAAAAAACGAACACATGACTACGTGTTTCACAGAAATAAATTTCTGACACATCAGGAACGAGCCTCGGTCTCCCGAGTGACAGGGAGACTGAGGTTCGTTCCCCATGTGTCAGAAATTAATAGACCAATAGCCTGATCTGAGACCATGACTAAACTCAATAAATCATCACACCATCTTGTCTACGAGGCAGATAACAATTTGCAATGAAGGAAAGGAAAGTCAGAGTATCCGTCAAGATAGTGATAACGCTGCTTTGTAAAAGAGGAAAAGTCTATATGGACACAGGAGCACGGAGGCAGGGAAAGAATCCGGAAGCTTGGTATAAATGTACAAATACACCGTTAAAAAACTCAGCGATCCACGAAAATTTTAATTTTCACGACGGAAGTACAGCTCACTATTTGTCAAGGACGCATTTTCATGCTCTTAAGAAAGCATTTTAACGAGATACTTTCATCTGCAATGAAAAGATATTTCCCAGATACAAATTTCGTGATTCTGGCTAAAATCACCTTCAACCTCCGGCCAATATCTTGTGCAACTCAACTAATAATAGTAATGAAAAGAGAATCTTCATCGATCTTTAAAATACAAAAAGTTTCAATAAATATAGTTTTCATGGACTTCTATTAAGCATTATACCGACTGTGTATAAAATCTCCTGGAGGCATTCAGTTAAACTAAATAACATAAATACGATCTTTAATCAACTCAGAAAAAAATGAAGCTCGCGGCTCTGCTTTTACGAACATTACAATGGAAACTGAGGACGTCATAAAAACAAACGGGATCATGTTACCAGAACCATCGACGGCATGGATGAGAACTTATTTCCTTTAAAGTAACTAATCAAGAAAGAACCATTTAAAGAGCGAACCAGAGTAAGAAAAGGGAACGAGTCAACAAGATCGACACTCAAGAAAGAGGGTGCAAAAGGGAAGATGAATCACATGGGGGTGAAAGGAATCTGAACTCTTCAGACACCAAAAAAATCCATCGAAACCTGACCTCGAGTCGTCTTTCGGAAGGCACCAGACGTTCTCCGTTTTCACACTCAAGCACAGATGATGGGACGGTGTCGACGACTGTCTTCATTACTCACCTGCAAAGAAGATAACTATGATCAATCACGTTGCCAAAAACATTCTAAATACAAAGGAAAACTAACACGAGGAAAATAGAATGTAATAATATTCAGTAACAACAAGCAATAAGTAAAATAAATACGATTATATAAGCCTATATATACATACATACATACAGTACATATATATATATATATATATATATATATATATATATATATATATATATATATATATATATATATATATATATATATGTGTGTGTGTGTGTGTGTGTGTGTGTGTGTGTGTTTGTTTGTTTGTGTAATGAGACACTACATGACATAGTAAGCAATCTTAAAACACCAGTAACTGATTGATTTATGTCTATTAAAACTGGCGTCACAAAAACTTCACCAAAAATATAAAAAATGTTCCAAAAATTAAGAAATGGAAATTTCATAGAAAGAGAATAGCAAGATTGAAGTCTGTTATAAAAAAGCAACAAAAATTATTATTAAGGCTTATGTTATAAAATCTTCAACTTGATTACTTAAGAGGACAGTAACAAACCTTTGACAACTGCATTTCTCATTCAACAAGGCTACTTAAATAAAATACATCATTCCTTGAATGACAGAGCAGGTATTAATAAACCTAGATTCGTTCTCGAAGTTAGGATATGGAACTTTTACCCAACCTTCAATCCCATTCTCGTCCCTAGGTCACAAATCCATACTTAACACCTACGAAGATTTCCGCGCATTTAATAAAATATTGTACAGAGTCCATCTTACGGGCTGCCCTACAGTAGAACAAAGACCTTGCCAGCACAAGGCTCGTTTAAACTAAAACGAACGGATACCGTCTCTCTCTCTCTCTCTCTCTCTCTCTCTCTCTCTCTCTCTCTCTCTCTCTCTCTCTCTCTCTCTCTCTAATTACAAAACCAAGGAAAAAAGATACACTTCACTACCCAGAATTACCAACGAAAACAAAGGAAGCATGTATTTGGAATGGCAACTTTTACCAACAGAGGTCAGCTGTGTATTTCTCTTTCATGGTATTATTACGACAGGTATAAACTCGACTTGACTGCAAGAATAATGGCAATGAGTTGAAGCTAAATATAACCGCTCCAATCAGCTTCCTGTTTCTCTTTCAAGCTCTTTCGATCGGAGAAATGATAAAATATAAAAGTCATCCTACATTCGTCCCTATGCTGCGAAGAGTTAACAGAGAAAGGAATAAACTATATCTAAAGGAAAAACCACTGGGAGCGATTCATCAGGATTTCTGGTCCAGTGGAACTAATGGTAAAGGTCAACATTACCCCGCTATTCCCTGTTTGTGTGATGGGGATCATCAGAGGTTCTTTCCGTTATAGCATACAAACAGATGAAACTGACTATTTTTATAAATAGCGCTTTCTCTCTCTCTCTCTCTCTCTCTCTCTCTCTCTCTCTCTCTCTCTCTCTCTATAGACTATCATACATACATGCATGCGCATATATATATATATATATATATATATATATATATATATATATATATATATATATATATATATATATATATATATATATATATATATATATATATATACCCTGCATTACAAGTTCATTATAGCCCTCAAAAAAAGAACTACTCGCATTTTGTTTATTATCGAGAACGTAACCTTAGAAACAAAAACAAAACCCACTATCATCTTCACCTACACCAGCAACTGGTTTGAATCTGTAGTTGCATTACAAATGAAGATGCATCAGTATTACTTGCAGAAAAAAGGAAATATGAAGTCTAAACAAGTGAAAAAAAATTAGTAAAAAATTACCATGATATGCGACAATACGGAGTTATAATTTAATGTCACCAACACAGAATCTACACAGGATGCTGTCAGTAACGAAAATAAAAACTAACAACAAGAACAGTTATCATTACTTTATAACTATAAATTCTAAATTCTTTATAGACAAATATAAAAGGCATCTACGGTTTTGGGGGGAATAATGCCGCCTATGCCAGTGAGTGTTTTCCTCCTAATTTTCGAGTGTTTGGAGAAATTCGCAAATTTGGTGAACACGCCCGTTTCCAATCCTCTTGATCTCTACTCTTTAGCCAAACATATAATAATATTATGAAATCTCATCATCCACTCATCCAAAAATTTTAGAACTACAGCAAATCAGCGAAATCTTCAGGATACCCAGGCAACTAGTTTCAAAACAACCTGCAAACGTAACTGGTGTATAAACGCGCCTTGCACAACTGATGAGTTTTCACGATATCAGGCAAATGCCCGCGGTCATGTTTTAAATCTATGTCAACCTTTTTATTACCACGCCCCTCCAAGAGCTGGTCCTTATCTAAAAATTCCATCTAAGTTTCGAGGACAGGGAGGGAGGTAAATAATTACAAAATAATGGTAAGCCTAGAGAGTCTAACTAGAATGGTAGACTCACTAACGTTAAAAGGCGATACTTTACTTCTGAATATTAGTTCCTCACTCTTGTTCAGAAAATAACGAATATAATTCTAGAATTTTTAAATTTTCCTAGGCCTCATTTTAAATTGCTGACGCCCTCAGGTTGAGAATCACTGATCTAAACCATCTAAGCGTAATCACAATAAACTGGTAACTACCGTATTAGATTTTTAATCTTGACCTTTACGTTCAGTTCAGTGAACAGAATTTCGTTTGTATATTGCTAACTACGTTTAATCTTGATTACGCTTAATGAACAGAGTTTCGTTTGTATATTGGCAGCTTACGGGAAACCTACTCGGCATATGGTTTTAATATCCGTTAAATTAACTCACTCTTTCTCATTTGAACTTGATTTGAAAATTAATTCAAGTTTTAAAGCTTGATTCTCAACCTTTTTATTACCACCCCTCCAAGAGCTGGTCCTTCCATCCACGCCCCCTTGCATCTATGAGTTTAGATTAGGAGGCAAATAAAAAAAGAGAAAGAGACTTTCGAGGACAGGAGGGGAGGTAAATAATTACAAAATAATGGTAAGCCATAACTCTATTAACGTTAAAAGGCACCTTTTTTCTTTTTTTATAAACTCGTTCTGAGAAAAATATGCTGATGGGCATCTAAATTTTTGGACGTTTAATCAACTGCAATTAACGTTAAGAAGTCTTGCTGAAAAATAAACTTGCTTTAAAAGAGCGTAGGATTTCTATGATATCTGATGCCTAAGATATATTATATCCAAGGCAACTGACAACTGACTGGTTGGCCACCAGTCAGTTGTCAAAACTTCTGAGACATTTGATGACTCGTATGGATTCCCTGCAAGATTATATAATACCTTAAAATACATTTCATTATTAAAGTCCTTTTCTTAACTTGCTGAGATAAATTTCAAGAACATACCACAAATCGATTACGTCTTGCTCGGTTCTTTTAAAAACCGAATATTTTGATGTTTTCCAAATTAACGTTTTGCTGCTGTAGATATCTGGATATCTTGCTAAATTAGATCAACAAATTTCCATTCCTTACGTTTTACATCACGCTTCCTGTCTCTGGAATCTTGCGTATTTGTTTTGTTCGAATATTATCTCTTGCCATCACACTGGCTTTACCATATCTTGTCGAAAGAGCTCAGGTTAACGACCTCACTAATTCCTTGCAGATATTAATGTATCCCGAATCTTGCTCTTCAAATTGAAATCAATATCCTCCTCTGATTACGACCCACACCGATCATCCCTTGATCGGGATCCATTCACTAGGTCAGTTATGCCACTTTCCAAAAAATAATGGCAATCGTCAGAGGTGATAAAATCAGCAATAGCTGTAATCATAATTATATTAAACGGACAATAACATTAGTGAAACAGTTATAAACATCGTTACTAATATCGAAGCAATAACCGAATAACCGAAGTGAAAATTCTTGGAAGCTCATATTCCCCGGTAATCAGACAGAGCGTCGAAGAGTTTCTCTAAATGGTGAGAAAAAGTGAAGGTAAAGCACCCAGCTGTGCAAGAAGTAGCGCTTTCCTGGCAAAGCTCCAGACTTATCCCCGTGGGAAATGGGAAAGCGGGAGGAAGCCGTCCAGAAAAAAGAACATGATACGATGACTTCAAACGGGGAAGAAATAGAAGAATAACAAAGAGGAACAACAAGAAAGAAAAACAGGAGGGGGGGGAGAGAGGAGAGAATTATGTAAACACAAAAAAAGAGAGAGAAGAGCAGCCACTAAAATGCAGACCGAAAGACAGGAGCAGAAAAGCTGATAAGAAGAAATAAATACTAACAGCTTGCAATGGGTGGAGGGAGTCTAAGGAACGCATAAAAGAGGAAGCGAGGGGGGGAGGGGGGGGGCAAAGCACGATACTGAAAAAAAGAAAACAAAATTTTAAAAGTATACTGGAATTCCGAAGAGGGACAAAATAGACAGTATAAAACTTGGCATTAATTTATCTTGTGATAGGTGTAAACATATAACAAAAACTAAATATAAAAGTATACAAAATAAAAAAAACATTAAATGTCTTAAATTTCCACATAAAAATCAACATGCTTTTCCTGATACTGGCAAATTCAGAACACGCACAAATTCACAACAGATAAAGCCAACGGCAAGTAAACGTCTTGAATTCCCCACAAAATTGCTATCCGTCTGCCATTTTCAATGTCCCTCTAAAACCTGCTAGTTCAGCTACTTCGAACTTGACAAAATAAAAAGGCGTGTTCTATATGCTCACAAGGATACAGGATCCAGCGTGTCGAAATGTCCTTTAGTGAAGACGATAAGCTCAATCTTGACAGCTTTACTTAAAGCTTCAAAACCATGATACTGCTTTGAAATCTGCAGCAATGTGCATGAGAATGTCAAATGCTGCCTCTCATATACGAGTACACTATCATGAAGCGAAAGTACTGTATACCTCTGTACCGCTTAAGACGATTTTCACCCATGAGAGAGAGATAAGCAGTGCAGAAGCAAAACTCTGTAAACTAAATTGTAAAGTTGCCGGGTCGAACAAAATTGAAAAGCAAAAAAAGTATAGAGAAACGGCACTGAGGAAGATGAGAAATCTATTTGGGGAGCAGCCAAAAAGGAAATTTGGTGTTCTGGGCTGGGCACTGAGTAAATGCATAAAAATGCATTTACTAGAGATAATTTTTACCTGTGATTTATGTACATATATATGTGACATCTATGACTATTTTGCTTTCAACACCCAGTTTCAAATTACTTTACACGACATACGGTCGCACTTTAATACGTAGTGGCACATGAATAAATGCATGCCTGTAAACAGTATGCATGTGTTCATGGAGAGGCATCCTGACCTGAGAAATGTGTCAATTATTTTTTGAACCATAAAGTTTGTGCTAGATTTTGTGTCTTGTAAATGTTCAATTTCAATTCTTGTTTTGTTATAATTTTTCAGTGTACTCTGTCCTGTATAAGAACCCTGAAGAAGACCATGGATTGGTAGCTGAAGCAGTTGTCGGCTTGGGAATGAATACATATCGCACTATTGTACCTTTCGTTCATCTCTCCTTAAGAGATGGGAAAAAGTACTGGGACATTATATATAATAAATAAACAAATACATATAATATATATATATATATATATATATATATATATATATATATATATATATATATATATATATATATATATATCACCACATATAGAATGCCTGGTCAAATACATGAAAGCCATAAAACCATATGAAAATTACATGGTTTCATTAAACACAATAGATCAGTTCTTTACAGAACTATAAAATATTACTTCTTATTAGTGGATAAAAATCCCATCAATACCGTACATCGAATGGAAGCAATACAAAATCTGCAAAGGCAGATGTACATATTAAAGCGACTCTAATTCATTTGCACGAATTTCTCACATTTAACATATATACAGCTATCTGAAAATTAGTTCCGGTATCAATGACAAAATATATACATAATTTCTATTGAAACTATTGTCCGTATAGTATACTGGTTAAACTGAACGAAATTCATTACACAGCAGAATAAAGAAGTGAATACAGAATCAAATTTGGCAAATCCAAAGAGCATAAATATATAAAATCATTTAAAACAATACCATAAATATTCCACTGCATGAATGAACTGCCGTGTATTATAGTGTATTATTACAGCTTCTCGCGAAAGAAAGTTTGGTGGAGGTGTTTTTAAGGTTTCTTTGGAACTGAGTTGTTCAATTGGCCCTGCAAAGATAACCTGTGTAAGAATTTAAATAAAAATAATAAGGGACGAATTTAAATAAGAAAAATTCTTCAGGCTATCTAATAAGGAACAAATTTAAATCAAATCATCTTTCTGGCTATCTAATAAGATACGAATTTAAATTTTAAAAATTCTTCAGGCTACCAAATCAGGTACGAATTTAAATTAAAAAAAAAATTCTTCAGACTATCTAATAAGGAATGAATTTAAATAAAAAAAATTCTTCAGACTATCTAATAAGGAATGAATTTAAATTTTAAAAAATCCTTCAGGCTATCTAATAAGGTACGAGTTTAAATAAAAAAAATCCTTCAGGCTCTCTAATAAGGTATGAATTGAAATAACAAAAATTCTTCTGCTATCTAATAAGAAACGAATTAAAAAAATACTTTAGGCTATCTAATAAGAAATGAATTTCAATAAAAAAAATACTTCAGGCTATCTAATAAGGTAAGAATTCAATTAAAAAATCCTTAAGGCTATCTAATAAGGTACGAATTTAAATGAAAAAAATCCTTCAGGCTATCTAATAACGTACCAATTTAAATTTTAAACATTCTTCGGGCTATCTACTAAGGTATGAATTTAAATTAAAAAAAATTCTGCTTCTCTAATAAGGTACGAATTAAATGTTAAAAATCCTTCAGGCTATCTAATAAGGTACAAATTTAAATTAAAAACTCCTTCAGGCTATTTAATAAGGTCCGAATTAAAAAAAAATTTCAGGATATCTAATAAGGTATGAATTTAAATTAAAAAAAACTTTTAAGGCTATCAAATAAGGTGCAAATTTAAATTAAATAATTCTTCAAGCTATAAATCACGTACGAATTTAAATAAAAAAATCCTTCAGGCTGTCCGGAAAGGTAAGAATTTTTAAAAATCTTTCAGGCTAAATAATGAGGCACGAATTTAAAGAAAAAAAAATTCTTCGGGCTTTCCAATAAGGTATAAATTTAAATAAAAAAAGTTCTTCAGTCTATCTAATGGGATACGAATTTAAATTTTAAAAAATCCTTCTGGCTATCTAATAAGGTACGAATTTAAATTTTAAATAATTCTTCAGGCTACGTAATAACGTACAAATTTAAAATAAAAAATTATTCAGGCTATCTAATAAGGTACGAATTTAAATTAAAATATTCTTTAGGCTATCTAATAAGGTATGAATTTAAATAAAAAAAAATTCTTCAGTCAATCTAATACGGTACGAATTTAAATAAAAAATCCGTCATGGTATCTAATAGGGTACGAATTTAAATAAAAAAAAATCCTTCATGCTATCTAATAAGGTAAGGAATTTAAATAAAAGAGATCCTTGAGGCTATCTAATATGGTGGGAATTTAAATTTAAAAAAATCCTTCAAGCTATCTAATAAGGTATGAATTTAAATTTAAAAAAAGCCTTCAGGCTACCTAATGAGGTACGACGTTAAATAAAAAAATTATTCAGGGTATCTAATAAGGTACGAATTTAAATAGAAAAATTCTTCAGGCAATCTAATAAGGTACGAATTTAAATAAAAAAAATCCTTCAGACTATCTAATAAGTACGAATTTAAATAAAAAAAATCCTTCAGGCTATCTAATAAGGTACGAATTTAAATTCAAAAATTCTTCAGGCTATCTATTAAGGAACGAATTTAAATTTTAAAAAATCCTTCAGGCTACCTAATGAGGTACGACGTTAAATAAAAAAAAAATCATTCAGGGTATCTAATAATGTTCGATTTTCAATAAAAAAAAAAAAATTCTTCAAGCTCCCTAATAAGGTATGAATTTAAATTTTAAAAATTCTTCAGGCTATCTAATTAGGTAGGAATTTTCATAAAAAAATTTTTCAGGCTATCCATTAAGGAATGAATCTAAATTTTAAAAATCCTTCAGGCTATCTAATAAGGCACGAACTTATAAAAAAAAAAACTCTTCAGGCAATCTATTAAGGAATGAAATAAATGAAAAATTCCATCAGGCTATCTTATGAGGTAAGAATTTAAAAAAATTCTTCAGACTATCTAATAAGGAATGAATTTAAATAAAAGAAAATTCTCCAGGCTATCTAATAAGGAAAGAATTTAAATAAAAAAAAATTCAAGGCTATCTAATAAGGTACGAATTTAAGTAAGAAAATTCTTCAGCCTATCTAATAAGGTACGAATTTAAATTTTTAAAAATTCCTTCAAGCTATCTCTTAAGCTACGAATTTAAATTTTAAAAATCCTTCAGGCTATCTAATAAGGTACGAATTTAAATAAAAAAAAATTCTTCAGGATATCTAATAAGGTACAAATTTAAATTTTAAAAATTCCTTCAGGTTATCTAATGAGGTACAATTTTAAATAAAAAAAAATCCTTCAGGCTATCTAATCAGGTACGAATTTAAATCAAAAATTTTCAGGCTATCTATTAAGGAACGAATTTAAATTAAAAACCCTTCAGGCTATCTAATAAGGAACGAATTTAAATAAAAAAAATCCTTTAGGCTATCTAATAAGGCACGAATTTAAATAAAAAAAATTCCTTCAGGGTATCTAATAAGGTACGAATTTAAATAAAAAAATTTTCAGGGTATCTATTAAGGAATGAATTTAAATTAAAACCCTTCAGGCTATCTAATAAGGAACGAATTTAAATAATAAAAATCCTTCTGGCTATCTAATAAGGTACGAATTCAAGTAAGAAAATTCTTCAGGCTATAATAAGGTACGAATTTAAATAAAAAATTCCTTCAGGGTATATAACAAGATACGAATTTAAATTTTAAAAATTCTTCAGGCAATCTAATAAGGTATGAATTTATATAACAAATCCTTCAAGCTATCTAATAAGGTACGAATTTAAATAAAAAATCCTTCAGCCTATTTAATAAGGTACGAATTTAAATTTAAAAAATCTTTCAGGCTATGTAATAAGGTACGAATTTAAATAAAAAAATTCTTCAAGCTATCTATTAAGGAATGAATTTAAATTAAAAAATCCTTCAGGCTATCTAATAAGGTACGAATTTAAATCAAATTCTTCAGGCTATCTAATGAGGTACGAATTTAAATAAAAAAATTATTCAGGCTATCTAATAAGGTACTAACTTAAATAAAAAAAAAATTCTTCAAGCTATCTATTAAGGAATGAATTTAAATAAAAAAAAATCCTTCAGGCTATGTAATAAGGTACGAATTTGAATAAAAAAAACTCTTCAGGCTATCTGATAAGGTAAGAATTTAAATAAGAAAAATTCAGTAGGTTATCTAATGAGGTACGAATTAAAAAAAATCCTTCAGGCTCTGATAAAATACGAATTTATATGAAAAAAATTCTTCAAGCTATCTAATAAAGTACGAATTTAAATTTAAAAATTCTTCCGGCTATCTATTAAGGAATTCACTTAAATTACAAAAATACTTCACGCTACCTAATGAGATACGAATTTAAATAAAAAAATTCTTCAGGCTCTCTAATAAGGTACGAATTTAAATAAAAAAATCCTTCAGACTACCTAATAAGGTATAAAATTACATTTTAAAAAATCCTTCAGGCTATCTTATAAGGTACAAATTTAAAAAAGAGTTTTTCAGGCTATCTTTTAAGGAATGAATTTAAATTTAAAAATCCTTCAGGGTATCAAATAAGGTACGAAATTAAATTTTAAAAATTCTTCAAGCTCTCTATTAAGGAATTAATTTAAATTAAAAACCCTTCAGGCTATCTAATGAAGTGCTAATTTAAATAAAAAAAATTCTTCAGGCTATCTAACAAGGTACGAATTTAAATAAAAAAAAATTCCTTCAGGGTATCTAATAAGGTACGAATTTAAATTAAAAAATTCTTCAGGTTATCTAATAAGGTACGAATTTAAATTTAAAAAATCTTTCAGGCTATCTAATAAGATACGAATTTAAATAAATTTTTCAGGCTATCTATTAAGGAACGAATTTAAATTAAAAAATCCGTCAGGCTATGTAATAAGGTACGTATTTAAATAAAAAAATTCTTCAGGCTATCTAATAAGGAACGAATTTAAATAAAAAAATTCTTCAGGCTGTCTAATAAGATACGAATTTAAATAAAAAATAATACAGGCTATCTAATAAGTACGAACCTAAATTTAAAAAATCTTCAGGCAATCTAATTAGGCATGAATTTAAATAAAAAATCCTTCAAGCTATCTAATAAGGTATGAATTAAATAAAAAAATCCTTCAGGTTATATAATAAGGTACGAATTTAAATTAAAAAATCCTTCAGGGTATGTATTAAGGTACGAATTTAAATTAAAAAATAAGGTACGATTTAAAAATTCTTCAGGCTATCTATTAATGAATGAATTTAAATTAAAAATTCTTCAGGCTATCTAATGATGTGCGAATTTAAAAAAATATTCTTCAGGCTATCTCATGGGGAATAAATTTAAATTAAAAAAATCCTTCAGGCTACCTACTAAGATACGAATTTAAATAAAAAAAATCCTTCAGGCTATCTATTAAGGAATAAATTTAAATAAAAATTTTTTTCAGGCTATCTAATAAGGAATGAATTTAAATTTTTAAAAAATCCTTCAGATTATCTAAGAAGGTACGAATTTAAATAAAAAATCCTTCACGCTATCTAATAAGTTGCGTATTAAAATAAAAGAAAACTCCTTCACGCTATCTAATGAGGTACGAATTAAAAAAAATTCTTCACGCTATCTAATAAGGTACGATTTAAAAAAAAATTGTTCAGGCTATCTAATTAGGTACGAATTTGAATAAAAAAAATCCTTTAGCTACCTACATAATATGGTAGACACAGGACCAAAAATTTTGAGATCAAGGCCAACAAGATGCCAACCGGCATGCTGAAAGTGTCCTTGCCTAGACCCATCTGTGTATGCAGTTAATAAATAAGAGTATTCTTCAAGATGATCGAGAAAATAAGCTGAGAGCAAATCCGTGCTTTGAATAACGTCACCGATCTTGATAGAAAGAGATCCCGCTCTAACAAGTTGTCTCATGTTATCAGAACATTTATCAACATTTTCACGATTTACATTATCTTTAATAATAGCAAAAATTTACTTAATAAAAAAAAGTCAATACCAATTACGTCATAAAGCGTGCATCAAAATTGAGTTTCATATACACTCTCAGAGAGAGAGAGAGAGAGAGAGAGAGAGAGAGAGAGAGAGAGAGAGAGAGAGAGAGAATTTTTCACGGCCTTGTGCATGAAGGAACAACGACTGCCATGCGAAAAACAGGCACTAATTACCTCCTCAACAAATAAAAAGAATCGTGTGCTAAGTCTTTTATAACCTCTTTATGCTAATGATATGCAAACCTCCACCCTCTCTTTTCCCGATGCCTGAATTTTGAAGGTTTCTAGGAATTTAGCCGACTTTTATTTTCCCCTCACGTGGAAGTATGTAAAGGGCGTGTTCATTGCCATCGTTTGTTCAGCACTGCGCAAAAATAAACAGGCATTCTAAGCGATAATCTTCCTGGTACATAACCACTCTTGAAATCTAGTTTCGGTTCTTAAACGAGATATCCTGTCTCAAGCCTTTTGTTGCATACACACATACAAATTATACGTACTGTACATAAATACATATATTAATAAACATACACACATATATATATGATATATGAATATATTAGATATATATATATATATATATATATATATATATATATATATATATATATATATATATATATATATATATATATATATATATATATATATATATATATATAAAACTAAGTCGCATTCCCTAACAGGAGTGGTTCCCGAAGTATTTACCATTGTATTCTTATACAATAGTCACTATCTCCTTCATATTTCAATTGGAGAATCGTGGAGAACCACCTGTGCAGATAATTTCGACAACACAATTAGCGTCATAACGCTACAAAGCAGCGTTGAACCATTACACATACTGCACCATCCACTTTTATCTTGATGCAGAAGCCCTCGGCCTTCCTACATGTAAGGTCTCCGTTTCCAGTACCTCTTTCGCATCATCTATTACGCAATGTCGATGATTTCCTCTCTTCCCTCCTAACACTTCTCGATTATAAGCTTTTCACCAAACTATCGTCCTCCATTCATTCAACATCAGCAAACCATCCCAAAACACTCCAATCCATCGTTTCATTCTCGCAGCCCTTTGGTCACTTCCTCTACGTCTGTCCAGAATTCTCACACTAGCAGTTTTTCTTACTACACAAATACCGTGTAGGCTTTTTATCTCAACAGCGACACCTCTTTTAATTGACAAGCACATTGCACTTACATAAAGGAGAACTAGCTTAAAAATCTCTTCACAGATTCCCACCTTAGCTTTCGGAAATACGCAGTCGCTTCCTGATCCCTTGCACAACCCTGCTACCTATTTATGACTTAACGGGTGTCTGTATGAATGATTTAACCGCGTTAATTGGTCCATACATACATGCATATGTAGTTATGCAGGTATGTACACACACGCACGTATATATATGTGTGTGTGTGTATGTATGTATGTGTGCATATATGTTTAAATGATTATCCCCACAAATACTCATAATAGCTGACAGAAAATACTTGTTTAAGATATGGACCAAAGATCAGTTAACACTTAACATAAAACATACCATACATATATGCCTACGCCACGATACCTTCTACCATCATTGCCTCCGAAAACTACCATAAGCCTAGTACTGCAATATCTCATAAGAATATATAATAAAATCATTTGTATAACTGGTGCTGGCCCCCTGAAATCCTTCATTGTAACAGCCTTCTCTCTCTCTCTCTCTCTCTCTCTCTCTCTCTCTCTCTCTCTCTCTCTCTCTCTCTCTCTCTCGTAACATTTTCAGCCATTTAATGGTCTTTATTTTGATCAGCATCAAACCGATTTCAAAATGAAAGTAAAACAATCACTAAGATAAAAAGTCAATCAATTATTATAGAATGAAATTAGCAGCGGTAAAGACAAATGAATAAAAAAATAATTCTGTTGCTTTTGTGAAATCTCTCTACCTCTCTCTCAGCCATTAATCAAATTTATAATCTTAATAACAGCCACAAATACATGTTCGTAATGTGGCCTCAGTAATCAATACGTTCAAGTCATGTCAGTTCGCCAAGGCATTTAGTATTTTTCTTCTTTTTTTTGCCGTTTCCATGCTATTCAGAACGTACCCGAATCCAGGTTTCCACCAACTGTTTCTGAGGTCAACACTACAATTGCTATGGCACCGAAAACTCTCGATCAATCCTTGGCCGATGAAACAAATGCCACCATGAATCGACTGCAAGTGAAACGCAAGTTCAAATTTCCGTAGAGTTTAACATGGCGGTCTGTTAACCCCTCTCTCGGTTGATTTCTGTAAACGACAAGACCATTACATCAACAATCCACAAGCACAATTAAATTTACACATAAATGCAACTATAAGTAGTGCGCGCGCGCGCGTGTGTGTGTGTGTGTGTGTGTGTGTGAAACCTTAATTTTTAATAAAATAATATATTTTTTCTACTTTGATAAAACAACAAGATATCGAGGAACAACATCGACTTTAAATAACACCGATAAAAGCTCCAAAATCTTTAAGAAATACGAGGATATCTTATAACACGTAAAGAATAAAATTCATGTCAAAAAATAATAATGCATTTATTATTTTGCCGCAAAATGAACGCTTATGAAAATAACAATCTTCCATGATGGAGGTAATTTGCGACAACACAAACGTGGCAAAGAATTTATTTGAGTTGCCAGCGGGATCGCAATTAGCAGCAATTACGCTCCACAAATAACGGATCCGAATAATCGTGAATTTCATGCAGACAACGCAGACCTGGAGGTTGCTCCTACAACATTAATTTGAGCGGCTTCAGACTGACTATTATAACCTGGCCCTGGATAAAAAGAAGGAGGAAGAGAAGGAAAGAGAAAGATAATAAGACAAAAACGAATATATAAAAAAACGGTTTTGAATGAAAAGACAAAAAAGGCTCATAACTATGGAACTCAATACACGCTACTGTCTGGTTCGTTTACCAAATGTCTCGTTACAAAACACACAGGAAAACTACAGAGAGAGAGAGAGAGAGAGAGAGAGAGAGAGAGAGAGAGAGAGAGAGAGAGAGAGAGAGAGAGAGAGAGAGAGAGAATTAGTTCCGCAGGAATCACTTACATTTCAATGATTTCTGTCTTACACAGCATCCATCTCTTTTCAACTTCCTCATTTGCATACGTAAAAGGGAGATTGAAAAGATTCCATAACTATTTTTTGCTCGTGGAGTGTCAAATATGACTGAAGCGTCTATGGAAATTCTACAATTTCCAATAAAATATTTTCGTACACATCGGCCAAAATGATTCGTGATTTTTAGTGCTGAAAGGAGGGATAGATAGGTTCTTATCTGGTGTCTAGTAAAAAAAAAAAAAAAAAAAAAAAAAACAGTTTGAAGGCCTGGGTTAGGTTCAACCTTCAACTTGAAATTGAAATTGACAAAAATGTAGGCCTTCAATCTCTCACTTTGAAGGACAACGTCTGAATTTTTTCCTAAAAAAGATGCTCGCACATCGTGACCAAAGTATGCTGGAGACGAAATGTCTCACGGCAAGAGTCAGTCATAAAAATTAAAGGATATTGTATATAAACATTCTAATTATATTAATAAGTATTCTACTATGTCAAACTTTAAAAGGCTTAGCCCCTTTTAAATGTGTGCCAACCACCCACCGTCCAATTTACATGTACACACACACATATTTTATGTATGCATATATATATATATATATATATATATATATATATATATATATATATATATATATATATATATATATATATATATAATGTTTGTATGTCTGTATGTAGTTTTATTCTTAATTATGCGTTATATTCTAGCTTATTTTCCCTTCAACGTACTGGTATTTTATTATGTGGACTTTAAAAGGCTTAGCACCTTTTAAATGTGTGCCAACCACCCACTGTCCATTTACATGTACATACATATTTTATGTATGTATGTGTATATATATATATATATATATATATATATATATATATATATATATATATATATATATATATATATATATATATATATATATATATATATATATTAATATATATATATATATAATAATGTATATATAATGTATATAGTTTTATTCTTAATTATGCGTTATATTCTAGCTTATTTTCCCTTCAACATACTGGAATTTTATTATGTAGATTTTGTTATTTTAAGAGCTCTTAGATTTAATCCATAAGACTGTTTGTTCATTTTGGAAATTAAAATTAATAATTTTTATCACTGAAAACAAGACACTGGTTGAAACTTAGTTTTGCTAAATGCAGAACACCCCGAG
>NC_089750.1:35202552-35285052 GCF_040412425.1 Macrobrachium rosenbergii | reverse complement strand
TGTGGCTCTTTTCGTAGGTGCACAACTAAAGCAATGATGTTCGAAGACATTAAGAGCCACACTTTCACGAGAATCACAATACACGATACTAGCTGATGACACTTCTCTTTCCCCTCATCTTCTTCTGTGTTAAATCCGCAGCAAAATGCACACATGACTCTATACACACTCAAAACATCACACTCGTCAACACAATTCATCTGGATATTTGATAAACTAGAGCACAAACATCTAAAATTTAGGCTTCTGCTGAATAAGGGACTTGTGCCTAGGTAGCCTACTATGTATGACCAAAGTATCTTACTTGTTCTTCCGTTTTTCTGTGCACAGGGAGCTTATATATAATTTAACAAAGCACGATACTTCTCTCACTGCTTGTTTGTATGTCTGCCTCTTGTTAGAAAACTAATACCAATGGCGAATCGGTGCTTAGGAATGCATCTCTAACTCGTATACTATTCCTTCAAAATACGAGAATTTCTGTACGACTAAACGAGAGAATCCACAGATTTTGCTAATAAATCTTAATTACAGATTGCTACCTTTCGTTCACATGTTTATAAATTGAATACGCCAAAAAACTGCATTGAGTAACTCCTTATACCACATTCCAACAAAACATTCAGAATTTTTGAACGAAGCCTTCTGAGTGCTTACTTGCCATGCATACGGCGGACTGATATTGCCTTGTTCATGCCATATATATGTCAACATATCAGGAATGCCCTTTGAATTTTTCATATTTTTCCCCTTATATTTATGATATACATCCACTAAATGCATGTATTGGGATTATAAATCACTATTTCAAAGTAGGTGACCTTTATAATCACTGAGATATATCCTTATATTTACAAAAATTCATTACTTTTATCCTAGAATTCTGGGTAAAATTAATTGTTAGGTCTGTTGATACTGCTGTGATTTAGGCCTATGATATCGCAAATTTTAGGATAGATTTTCATCCTTTTATGAGGCGGCATGTTAATATGAGACACTGTTAACATGTTTACTTCCTGAAGTACAAGGAACAAACTGGCAACAACTATTGCCACTACCACTACAGGCACCTGTTCTAAAGATCCTCGAAGCCGAATTATGAATGTTTTCTGGCTGGACTCATCCAAACCGACAGTGGCTGTTCAGTTAATATTACCTAAGAGTAGGGTTTCACTTGTAGCCAATTTCATCAATTACATGCTTGAGTAGGATTTAGTCTACAGAAAATGTTGATATTTACATGTTTCTTACATACTGAGTGAGATTTATCCCTCTTCACAGCCAATATTCCATTTGTCTTGGAAAAAACTCCCTACGATGAGGTGACAAGCACATCACAACATAAAAAGACTCGGATATAAGTACTGGAGGAAACCTTGCATAAAAGCATGTTGTGTTGCAAGGGGTTACTAATAAGGCCCACTGTCCAACAATATTCAGGCGTTCAAAAAAATTTTTTTTGAAGACAAGCTAGTAATAACAATCGCATCTCTTTCTTGGCAAGGTCTCTAATGCCATCTTCAATTCCAGGTGAATAATAACTTGTGAACAATATGTATACAGGCAATAAATATAATGCAAGGGAATTTGTCAAATACATCCACGATCACGCCCATATCTTTCCCCTTAATTCTCTTTTCTGCGATGTTCGGCGGCTTCACAATCTCACAAGCTACTGTTCCACCGAACTGAAGTCCTCAAGTCAATTTTGCAAGCACCACTTTCCACTTTCAATCCCTAGAGAGCAAAACATCTGCTGGTTGCTCCGTTTGGTGATATTCCCTCTCATGAAAAATTCTGGAATTCACTACCGACTTCTTCTCTTGCTGATTCATATCTTTCCTTACTTTGAGTAGTAGAGCTCTGATTTACATTCTGGGTTAGGAGGAAGCGGATGAGTAAGCTTGAAGTTATTACTTGATAAGAATTCTGAACTAAAAATATCTCTAAGCTGGAAGGTATCTTGGATGGTTCTGTCGTTTCGAATGTGGAGGGCCTCGGGGACAGGAGATCATGAGATGCAACCTAACGTAGTAGAGGATGAGGCGAAGCAATGCAGTCCACCAATTCTAGAGAACGACCATTTTACGATGGATAAGGAGAACGATCCATCTTCAATGAAAATTTCAAATGATTAAATCATCTCGAATTCTCTCATTCGTTTGGTTTAATTCACAGCTACTTTCTCTTCCCAACATGTAATACTTTTCAACTCATTGCATTCCTCCTACTTAACGAGTTATCTATCTACAAAATACTCTACTTTTTTAGGGCACGTCCACACTATAGTAAAACAGGCCATAAACACATGTCAGTCAAATAACCAAGGACGAATCTTTGGCAAATGATGGATAAATGCAAGACGCACTAAATTTAGTTACGACTACCAGGAAGTCGTTGACTTTTATTGAACCTGTTTGGGATGTGTGTATTATAAGTTAAAGACGCGTGTTTATGATATGTTTTACTGCTGTGTGGGCGCACCCTTAGTGCCACCATCCTCCTTCTACATTATCCAAACTAACATCAGCTTATAACGAAACAATGAAATAGATATGGTCGAAACAATGACTTACACAGCCTTATCAGAGACTACATTCATTAACACTTGCACCAAGAATACGCGTGTGCCCTTACTAATAACAGAGTTTTCAGCGATTCACAAACAATATTCTGATTTTCATGTACAGGTTATCCAATTACTTTTCTTTTCGTCTCACACTCTGCCCCTCTCCGCCTTTACCAGCTTTGCCCCCGAATACCTACTGTTTCTTCATCGTACAGGTTTTCTGTAACCATCTCTCTCTCTCTCTCTCTCTCTCTCTCTCTCTCTCTCTCTCTCTCTCTCTCTCTGTTCCTCGTTCTTTATCCTTCAAGGAGTAATTTCGAGGTTAATCTCTTTTTCTTTCATTGGCCACCTTGTTCTTCATGTGGTATATTTTTTTCTGAGTACACACTACAAATTGTTCTTTTGCTGTCTAGTACTTAATTACGAGTTGGTACCTTATTTTCAATTAGCACGGTCTTTCAACCTTACTGATTTTAAATAAACTCTTCTGACACAAACAGTATTTAAAAATTTCCCTCATTTCTAAAAACTTTTACGACCCGTCTTCACAAAAAATAACAAAAACCAATTGTAAATCTACACCTTTCCCTCTACTTACAGTATATTCTGTGTAGTCTATAGGACACGTCATAACTTATTTTCCAGAAATTATAATGTCTCTTTCATTTTTTTCCAGGACCAGCATCCCTGAAAATCATGGTTACAAAAATGTTCAAAAAAGGCATTCATGTCACAAACAATAATTTGGCAAATTTTCAAAGTTTAAAAAGTTTCGATATGCATATGAACAGAGGCAAAAGAGGATAACACAAATTCTCCACGCCCTACATATAAAAGATCATTCCCATGTGATCATACGTGAATTATAAATTCATATCACGATAGTATGTAAATGCTGGTAATTTTATCCAGAAGCCATTTAAATAAACCATTAAAGCAAAGCGAGGGTCCATTAGTCTCAAATTTCCCACAGTGCATAAGCACTCAGCCACTCACGGTCTACCTTGTGCACAGGTTATGCTATGCATATTCCTTCACTCCTGCATTGCGATTCATTTTTTTTTTTTTACAATAAGACACGGCAAGTCGTCGCAATCATCATAACTGGCGACAGATAAATAATACATCGTAACCATAGCAAATCGAGGGTCTCCTGAAAATTAACTACTAAATGCTCTGAATACGACCCGCCCTCTCAGTTTCTGAAAATAATAACCATTTTCATTATCTTGTACAAATCCTCAACTCACACATTAATTTTCTCCCTTTCCTTTACCTATCCCTTCATTCTTTGAAATGCTCTCATGAGCTTCCTTCCTCAGTACAACTATCCTCCTCACCCCAATCTGAGCTGAGATCATGAGCACAAGAATTTCTTTTAACATCATAGATCTTTGTCTTTAGTAGTGTGTGTGTGTGTGTGTGTGTGTGTGTGTGTGTGCAAACAAAATATTACAAAAAGTACAACATTAAGCAATTTTTAAAATACAATGGATAAAATTATTCAATATGTTGCCTGGAATTTAAAGGCCAACTTCAGAAAAATTGTACCCCAACGCTGCGGACCAAATTCTTTTAAACAAGCGACAGCAAAAAAAAAAAGGGGGGCGGGAGGAAAAAAGGATCCAAGTTGTGTCCAACCAAAAACGTGCTTGGAACTTTCCTCATGAAGTTGAGTATTCTGCTCCGGACATGTCAAGACATTACTAGGACTCACATTTTTTCTATTATAGGCGTCGATATGTGCATGTTTGAACGATACATCTATATGCACTGATATATACTGTACATGATTCACATTTAATGGTGCTATGAAAACATACATAATAATATGAAAGATGCCACCATCTTATGCTTCCATTTCTCAGTTCTTAATGACAAGTTTTTCAAACATCTTAAAACTATTTTTTTGTTTGTCGCGAGTATGGATTCCATTAGGCAATGCCTACAAAATTAATATTAAGAGACGTAAGATTTATATAGTGTCACTCACACTTTCCATCAATGACTTTCTTCACATTCTCTGTACTCTTGATGTTTCAATTCTCAGAACTTTAAATGTAAAGTTAAATATAAAATTTTAACGATGTGCTGCATCTTCGGTTCTATTTTTCCAGGAGCGTTCTGCATCTCTTGTTAGGGAATTATCTCAATTCATCACCCACTCTTTCACTTTCCAGCATTTTCTAAAGTTGAAGATGTTATGAAAAATGGGGATACTTAAAGAAGCAAAAGTTAAAAGAGTCTTTACCCTCTTCATAACAGTGGGCTGTTTGATGTAATACCTACTTTTGTAAATACTAGCAATTAGATAGCCGATCTTTACTCCTGTTTATGTATTTTTTTACTAGACGAATGTACCAGTATTGTACTTTTTCTCCTTTCTCTTACTGTGATCAGGTCTTGAAATAAAGACGAAAGCTTAGGGCCTACGACTTTTCCTTTCACCTCCCCTGCGAGCGATTCTTATGTTTATATATGCCACGGGACCACTGCCGTATTGGATGGTCAAGCGTTATTTGAACTCTGTCTCAGAGTCAACTTTTCTCTCAACTGATTGAGAGAATTTCTCCATGGCAAACGCAATACAGTTAAATTCAATACAGATTTCATACATCCCTTCTTTTTGTAATGTTACAATTCTTCAGGTCTAATTTCCAAAACAATTCAACCTCACTCATCTATCAATATACTGGAAAATAAAAAAGTTTGTTCTGATTTCAAACAAACACGTTAATCCACTATGATTCAATCTGCCTACTTTCGAGTTATTTAATTTTCAAATTAGCCTTCGCCATCTATGCCCGGAGTAATGGAACCACTGCAAAAACAAAGAGAGGAGAGTGAGATAGCAGACGAGATGGAGAAAGGAAGCGGCCACCCCCACCAATGTCGGGCTAAGGGACACGGAAGGGCCTCCAACTTAACCCATTACTCGTAACGATGCAAGGGGCCACAAAACTCCACCCTTGCAAAGTGACGGTTTATACTGCAATCTAGAAACTAGAATCTAACCTAGATCTTCAATGGCTACTCAACAAAAACAACAATTTTTGGAACTTTAATTTTATATCATACAACGCTAGTATTTTGGGTACTTCATAGTTGTACAATACACTAATAAGTAAAAATTACAACTTCATAGTTCTACAATACACAAATAAGTCAAAATTACAACTTAATCTTCTCTGAATTTACTTCCATTTTATTTAAGCTATACTTAAAATATAAATTAAGCTTTTAACAAGATGAAACTTTACAATTCTTTTCTTTCAGTTAACGAAACAAACGCAAATGGTCTCATTAACCGTGCAGAGAAGAGAGTACCATTCAATTTACTGAGATTACACTTGATATTTAATAAAGTCTTATTAGATCTATGATAATCTCTCTCTCTCTCTCTCTCTCTCTCTCTCTCTCTCTCTCTCTCTCTCTCTCTCTCTGTGTGTGTGTGTGTGTGTGTGTGTGTGTGTGTGTGTGTGTGTGTATTACATAACCATAATAATGAGGAGTACTCTTTACTTTACATATAAATTTACAAACCTTACAGATAGCCTGAAAATCAGCAACAAGGAAAATCGTAATGCCAAAAATATAGAGAAATTACCAGAAATAATATAAATCTGTCATTTCCCACTAACAGCAGAAACAACCACGTTTATTATTCAATCTACCGTCAAATGCTAGTGACAGACAGACGGAAAAACGCAGAGGAAAACTTTAACGATCAGAGTTCATTGCATATCAACGAAACAAATTTATCATGTGGAAAAGAACAGCATTCAATAACATAATAATTTAGCATACTAAAAATCGACATCAACCCATCTCCACAAAGACAGCTGAATGGTTTGTGAATAAAAAAAAAAGTCAAGAGTTCATGAGTAACAAAAATTCATAATTAGCCAAGTGTTACAAACACTCCAATCAGATATCATAGTCAGATGGATTGATATCAATACTAATAATAATAATATAATCATATGTCTGAATTTCCATATTTTAGTTTAAAACAAATTTGAGCAGCTATTCTCTAGGGACTGTCAAATCGAACAAGCCCACATGGTGCCTTTGTTAAAAAATTATTCTAAAACTGTTCAAATTAATTCTATATAAAAATTAGTCAAGTACAGAATCTGAATTTGATAAGCATATGTACAGCAGAGACGATATCTTTTGATGGCCGGTTGGTCAAAAACCACTGTATATCGTTTTTCTGAACCAAGTCACGGCTCGAATCCTGGCCGGCGCAGAAGCACTTTATCCCTCCTCTTGGGTGTAAGCAATTCCCAGGAATTGTGAATTCGATAGTAAATCAACAAAGAAGGATCTTAGATGCAGATATATTTATGAACAAAAACAAACAAAATAAAGAAATTCCCTGGTAGATTCTTATCTCTCAGGAGTCATCGGTTTACATAGGCAGACTTAGGAAGATACCACCCACATCCCGCGCTCCTCATCCCAAAACATTTTTTCTAAAAATCATTAAAAGGGGCAATTACATACTCTATTTTAATCACACATACATACATACAGAGAGAGAGAGAGGGGGGAATAATGGGACTTAACGCAAAAAAAAAAAAAAAAAAAAAAAAAAAAAAAAAACCCGGTCGCCATACAAAAAAGAACCCAATTTCTAGCCTGGACTCTACAGGCTTGGATTCGAACGGTTTTGGCATTTCTAGAAGCAGGTCCAATTTCGCTCCTTATAAACCTGCTCACTTCCTTTCTGTGACAGCCCTGAAGAGCTTTTTGTCCAATGTACCTTCTACCATTTTAAGTAACTTTCTTACATGCATTTAAATTTTTTTGAATGACCTTATTACTGCAAAAATTTTTGTATCATCATCATCATTATTATCATTACTAGGCATCATGTTGGTGGTGGGTTGACTTCGATTCTAAGTACAAAATCATGAATTGGACAGGGATATGTACAGCCGAGTCGAAACTAAGCTTTACACATTGACTGCTGAGAGGATTAGTTCATTTTACCCATGCATTCAACTATATTTGTGTCTTAATATTCGGGAATATAAAAAAATATTTGGGAACAGAAAAAGGAGTCATGCCCGCATACGTGAAAAAATTATTAATGCTATAAATCTTAAAACTTTCCAATCAGCTACCATACAGTATATGTCTATATAATATATATATATATATATATATATATATATATATATATATATATATATATATATATATATATATATATATATATATATATATATATATATACGGTGTTTCAAAATTAGAGCCCCCTCTACAGCATAAACTAAAATTGATATGGACAAAAACAAAAGTAATTCAGAACAGGTATTTATTTAAGTTTCTCTCTGAGTATTTAATATTTTTTGTGGTATCCATCTGCCTGCACCACAGCCTGCATTCTTGAAGGGTATGATTTCAGCAAATTGCAAAACACATGAGACTCAAACTCCATTTCCCTGAGCAATTCGGTCACCTCTCTTCGCAGGTTGTCAAGGCTTGGTATACCATCATAGTTCACTGTGAGCACTTCAACACGATCCTTTAAGATACTACCAATGTTTTCAAACACATTAAGGACAGGGGAGCTACCTGGAAATTCACTTGATGAGAAGAAATCGATATCACTGTTTCGAAGCAGCTCCTGTGTCTGAAGAGCCTTGAAACATGGTGCCTTATCACGCAAAAATGTGACTTCTTCAACAGATAACACATTTTCAGGATCTTTGAGCATCAGGAAATACTCCACCAGTAAGCACAGTTTCTCTGAAGTATTCGCCATTCCATGACTGTCCTTTTTCTTTGATGATCTACATTAACCATTTGGCTGTGATACAAAGAAAAATTCCCAAACATTCAGGAAATTTCACAACTTGGCGATAGCGCACGTCATCGCTGATATCATCCTACTTTGCAGCCCAAATGATGTCATTTTTATGATTTAGCTTCCTGACTGTGTAAATGAAGAATTCATCTGATGCGGCAACATGGAGAAAGTCAGCTTCATCCCAATCTTTAAGAAATGAACCACAAAACCATGCATGGTCTTCTCTCTGTTGCTGAGTGATGTTGGGCTTGCTGATAACATGAAATGGCTTGATACCAGATTTCTTCAACTCACGATATACAGCACTATAACTTCTCTTCTTTCCCTTTTTTGTTTCTAGTTCAAGCGCCAATTTATGTAAAGACTTTCTTGGTCTACCCACTGCCTAAGCTATGATGTCTTTTGACTCCTGAGAAAGGACTTCAGGCCTTCCAAGATTCTCACTCTTTTTGCGATGACAGTCATATGGATTTTTGTTCCAGTTTGTTTTAACAAAGGATTCATCTCTTTTAATGTATTTAGCTACCCAGGAACGTGAAATGAAGGATGCACTAGCATCCCTGGCCTCTCTGAGGGTTATAGCCCAGATTCGGCCAATCCATCTGATTTCCTCCGAGTCGTTAGCCATGGCTGTATCTAACTCCGTCACTCAGTCTGAAAATACAAGAAATGTAAAATGAAAAAAAAATATATATATATATATATATATATATATATATATATATATATATATATATATATATATATATATATATACACATGTATATATATACATATATATATACATAGGCATAGCTTATGCAACACGTGTGTGTGTGTGTGTGTGTGAGAGAGAGAGAGAGAGAGAGAGAGAGAGAGAGAGAGAGAGAGAGAGAGAGAGAGAATAGGTATATGAAGCATTCTATTAGTATCACATTAGGCTGATAATTTGAAAATCAGGTAACCTCAGGAATTACAAGAGCACTGACAAAAAAAAAAAAAAAATAGCCTAAAGCCGGAGTAGTTCACTATTTAGTCAACGAATAGTAAAAACAAAAATTCTCAATAGCAGTCAATCAGCGATTTGAGTACTTTCAACTGAAGGCATCGACTTGCTATTCACGGAAAATAAAACGGTTGTGTAACATTACTATACTTGCCATGCATTAATTGATGGGAGACTACGAGAGATCTTCAGTCAAAGACTGGGACAGACTAAACGAAATGGCAGAAGAAATAAAAGTACCATGCAAAACCCAAATTAACGTAAAATGCAGAAAAAGGAAGTAAAATACGCAATAGGGGGGAGAGAAAGAGAGAGAGAGAGATTAAACAAAAGAAATGAAGCTGGCCCATCTGTGAAGCTTCAGATCGAAGATTTCCAGTTACAATACATGGAAAAATTCTTTCTCTCCCTCTCTCTCTCTCTCTCTCTCTCTCTCTCTCTCTCTCTCTCTCTCTCTCTTGGTGGTTTTGCTATAAGATTTTACAGATGACTTACCAATCCTGTTCGAATACAAATGCCGTAAAGTTCAAAGAAATTTCCATTTCAGTGACATGACTTTGATTTCACTCCAACTCATTACTAACGCTTCGGCTAATTTCTTTGGACCCAGCGGTATCACTTCTGCATCACGCACATTCTGCACCTGCATGAAGATTCGTGCTGATAAACAACAAAACCGCTACTACTACTACTACCACCCACGAACTCTCGCCAGTGGAATTTCAATAAAGAAGACAAACAAATTATCCTACTGCAGGCTTGTCAACAAAGGTGACAGTTACTTTGTCTACAAACGCAGAAGAACGGGATTTTGTCAATAGCCCACAAACCCTTGAAAAACAATAGCTATTTACGACACTTCCGATACTGCAATGGTAGAATCAGAGAAACAACAACGATATAAGACAACTACAATATATACACAATAATCAATACAATTACTGACATCAACAACATTAGAGATATGAACAAGAACCGCTAGGTTTCCAGTCTGCAAGAGAAAAGACCTCTGCATAACAATGGGAAGTGAAAACATTTTATAAAGGTTATCAGACAAAACAACGAGCCAGTTAAAACACTTGACCACGAGTGTTTTTATACCAGCGGTTCTTTAGTTCTGAGTGTAAAGGTTATGCCGACATCTAAGCTACTCGTTTAAAAATAGTCTAAATAACTATAAAAACCAGTTCATTTATCCATTCTTCACGGATTCCTTCAAGACAGATTTGGTTTCAGGCGAACCATAATTCTGTAAGCCACGCCATTTATCGTCCAACGTATGAGCCTTCATTAAAAACTTTGATAATCAAGCAGAGTAAATCCCAGCTGAGGAAGACGTAAGGCAAGCAGTCGCTAAAACTAACACACACGCAACTCCAAAAAATAAAACAATGAACAGATCTTTTTAACATATTGTATATTGAAGCTTTTTTTTTTTGGCAGATGTAATTATTTCTTAGCATGCGGCATCTTAGACCTGAGTCTTTTATCAAACCGCAAACCCTTTGACTAGCTATTTCACTTGAAAGGAGGGAGGATGGGAGAGCCGAAGTCTTCGATGGTTACTAAGACTACTAAGCGAGGCAAGAGGTCAGCTTTTCTTAATCAACAAGAAAAACTATTACATACACTCCAGAGTATCAGCACAGGAGAGTACTGGATGGCGAACGAAGGGATGACTAGAATAAGGCAGAAATAAATGAGCTAACTTGGCTGTCACAACTAGGACTCACAGCATTCATTCAAGGCTTCACACACGATAGCAATACTAAAATCAAACACACTAAACACATACATATAACGCAAGGTGTCTAGATGATGAAATGCTCCAGAGGAACAGGTCAGGAGAATAACTGACTTCCAATAGTAAAAGTGTAAGAGAGATGTGACTAAAATTCATACCGGGAAAAATGTTTGAAAGGAATTTTCGTTGACAAGATATACAACAGAAGGATTGAAAGAAGCGTTATTATATTAGACAACCCTGATATTTTACGTCTCCTATATTCTATGTTTCTGGATTGAGTACTGCAAAGTCACAGAAGCGCCATTGAAAGTTTGTGCAAATTTCTGAGATAAGTACTGGATTGTGGATGGAGAGTGGAATGGCTAATGTTTCCAGGTGCCTCCGTGTTGACTGCAGACACTGAACAGAAACTTTACCACCTATTAAGAGAATTTGAAAGCGTTTGCAGGGAACGATGAAATTGAATATGAGAATAAATGGATAAGATGATGGAACAATGAATAATAATGTCGGCGATGAAAAATGGAAACGGTTGATTTGTATGGGTATTTGGCAGTACAAGTAATGTATGATGGTAAGGTGGAAGGAAAAGATAAAAAAATAGGTGAAGCAAGGAAGGTAGCAGCGTACGCAGTAAATCTAAAAGAAAAGTGTGGATGGAAAACACAGTTAGAATGAATGAAAGAGTTGTTTAGTCAACTCTTCTTAATCTTCTTAATGGAAATGAAGAGTATATATTAAATATGAAAAAGAATTCAAGCTATTAAGATGAATCATTCACGGTGTAAATGTAGACTGACAATGGCTGAAAGGTGAAGAGTGTTGATATCTACATGAAATGTGATAATGGTTAGTACTTATAGGTGGTCTGGAGGACAATAGCTTGGTGAAAAATATTTACTGGATAATGGCGTGGAAGAGTTGCTAAAACATATCCGGAGAGCAAGAGAGTGTCTCCAACATAAGGGAGAAAGGCGCAGAGTGTAAGAAGCTTCAGCTCAAGTTGGTGGGCCCCTCTGCAAATGCGTGTGAAGCAACATACGATGTGCAAGTTTTCTAAAGAGGAGAATCATACCTAGTGTGTGTGTGTGTGTGTGTGTGTGTGTGTGTGTGTAATGAACGATGCACTGAACTAATATCCAGAAAGTTTGAGCGTGCATACAGGGAAGTAGTGAATAAAAGTCTGATGATCCTTCTAGGCCATCAAGATGCGCATTTCTGCACAGTGGTTAATTAATACTTTATTCAACAACTAAAGGGTGAATTGGGAAGTAACTGTTGTCTTCCGTTCTTTTTGGAACCACCCTCTTCTGGGGATACCACCCGCAAGTTCACCAGTCATAAATGAGTACCAATGTCGGCTTTGATCAAGAAAAAAAAGTGTGGGCTAGTACAGTTGTTCCCTAAGATTTGCTGAAAAACTGGAAGGCTACGCCCTTCTGGCGCCAACACCCTCCTAATGGGAAAAGGGTGTAAAGTTATATATATATATATATATATATATATATATATATATATATATATATATATATATATATATATATATATATATATATATATATATATATATATATATATATATATATATATATATATATATATATATATATATATATAATGAAAATCGTCATTCTCATTCATTAGTTTTAAAAGGTATCTTTAATTTGAAAATTTTCACTTTGGAGGTATAAGAGTTCAACAAATTTTGTACGACTTCAATTATAAATCCTAAAGTAAGAATTATGAAAAGCAAATGCTTAAGTGATTCGGCAGCATTCACATGCTTAAACCAACATAAATTCTCCTAGAAATCTATCGTAACAAATGCTTAAGTGATTCGGCCACATTCACATGCTTAAATCAACATAAATTTTCCTAGAAATCTATCGTAACATTACCAAATCGAAACGACTTCCGTAATTGTTAACAAATACTATTCTTATGTATGCTAAATTCTAATCAGGCTCTACACTGCTACCCTACTTACAATTATCAAATATTAAAAATGCAATAACGTTAGGCGTTATCCTTGTTGTTAAACAAAGCCGAAGACAACTTTTTCTGAAATCTGAAGGGTAAATACGGTACATTTCATTTCCCTGAAGTTTTTAACGAACAAAACTATAACTAATCGGAATTACTTGCAGTATATTAAATATAGTACAATAGTGAGCGGATTTTTCGTTCCTCTACAAAATAATGACCGAAATCTCTAAAACGCCGAAACCTTCATATGAACCATCACTGGGATTTTAATTAATCTGTTATGTCATCACAGATTTCCCATAAAACGCACAAACTTTAACGATTATTCATATTTCGAGGCTAAATATAACTTCCAATTTTTTTACGGTTAAAACGTACTATGTACTTAAAACTGACATGGCATTTTAGTTTCAAGCATAAATTTATAAGGTGCGATTACTATTCCTACATAGGGGTACGAAGGAGGCAGTCAAGGGCATGGACCGAGCAATCTCCTCTTTGTTAGAAAAAAAATTTCAGACAAAGCCTTCTGGAGGGATGCTTCTCAGAGGTAGGAAAGTTGCTTTCAGGTATAGTTCCCAAAAATGAAAATAGTAACTCCTGAAAACAGGAGAAGGGAGAACTGATCTGTGACATATACTGTGAATGCGTTACAATACTCATATAAAACGAACAAAAGTACGGTACACATTAACCATACTGTATATTTACTCTTGTATAGATCATAGAGAATTATTCCTTTGCTACCCCAGTCAGGCAGGTTACGTTTCTGATTTCGGTTGGTCTGACTCTTTCTTTGCTTGTTTGTAGGATAACGTGAAAGTTAACGAGCAGATATCGATATAACTTGATGAAGACAAAGATGACTAACTTTTTATTGACATCGCTGATAGCTGATTTTTTTTTCACTGATATCTACCAAAAATAATTCTTCTGAGAAAAGAGGGTGTTTGCGGTCTTCGAAGGGTCTTGTTGGTATTCTATTTTTCATGTAAGACCAATAACGTTTCTTTATTGTTTCTCGATCGTAACTCCTACTCTGCATCTTATTTTAAGAAAAGACAACTGATAGTCAAGACCCCATAAGATCAATTACACTTCTTTTAAGCAGAAATAAAGCTACGAAATTTACTTATTTAAACGAATCTCATGAAGAAGACTTTCAAAATTCAAATGTAATTTGCAACTTACGGATACACAAGGAGAGAGGGATTTTGTATGTAATTATAGGTGAAATCTTCCATGAAACCGCAGTCATTAATTAATCTTAATGGCATCCATCATTATAACAACCAAGTCTCAACCAACAAAGCTTCACAAGGTGCAAGGCTTTCAGATGGGACGAAAACACCCTAATGATTGGCCTCCTCACGCCATAAACAGAATATTATTGGCCATTATAAGACTCAAGGTGGGTTCAAGACCACATGATGCAGTTAACACCGTTGCTAGTAAACTGACCATTTGTTTACTGCCATCGAAAGAGATTATAAAACTCACAGCAGAGCGCCAGACGAAATCACACAAAAATATGATGGAGGGAGTCGTTCAGATTCCAATAACATTCATAAGAGAAAATAAAGATAATAATGTTACTCATCACTACGAACATGAAATTCACAGTGACCTAGTTTGAGGAATTATCTTGTACATTATCGTTCATTCTGCACTTTGCAATGGTTTCTTCAGTTTTATGCGGCAAATTTCTGCAACTTATTACCCTAAACTACACAAGATTTCCTGTGCACTAAATTTTCCGACCCATCGAACATAACGAGAGTAAAAACTTCTTCCTTCTCAACTCCAGAGCGGAGAAATTCGAGGAACGCTGCACAGGGTTATGCTCCCTTTTCTTTGTTTTGTTTATTGGACGCTAAATGTGCAATAACAACTTAAAAGTGATGCCCCTGAGCTTTTTAGCGAAAAAGAACATATGTAGGAGTTGCTCTAGTCAAACACCTGCTAAAAGCAACTACAGAATTTTGGTTAATGGCAGCTCCTTATTAAGTGAGCGTATTTACCAGCTCAAACTAATTTTCAGTTTACCTCGCACAAGGTAAAACAACGACAATAGTGGTTGTTTATCATTTGCACAGCCAACGAGACCCATTGCTCAACACACTATTTGGAGCATGAGCCTTCTTAAAAACAATATTCTCTCTCTCTCTCTGTGTGTGTGTGTGTGTGTGTGTGTGTGTGTGCTCTAAGACATGGATATACACAACTTATATAAAAAGGATCTTCTGGCAATGAAAAATTTAACACATGTCTCTTACAAGAAAGTTCTAGAACTGTCTGCCGCGAACAGCTGTGCTAAATGCGGAAAGAGAGAGGAAGAAAGAAGCTCAGACTGAAGAAAACGCAGTCAAGGGGAAAAGCGCTAATCAAAGACAATGAGGGGCGAAAAAGGAGGACAAGAGACAATGAGAAGTTAAAATGAACGACAAAGGGAGCTTTCGAAAAGACATAAAAAATATTTTCGAGAAGATTAGGAGTCTTTAGATTCAGAATGCGACGGCGAGACGAGACAACGTCCAGAGAGAGAGAGAGAGAGAGAGAGAGAGAGAGAGAGAGAGAGAGATAAAATGAAAAACGATAACGACGAGCCAGTCTCGGGTGTCTCTGCCAGCCATCTTGGGAGCACCTTCAACACCTACGTCTTGAGAGTTGTGGAACGTGCCTCCGCAATAAAACCCTGAGAGCAACCATTCTTTCTCACTATACACTTAGCTCCTCCTTCTTGCTTCAAAACAAATATTTGTGGGCTTACATGGTTGCACTGCGTTAGCGCTTTCAATCTGGGAGGTTGGCCTGTCACAATGCAATAATTGTGATTTCCCTTGGTTAACGGGAAAAATATGGCTACATACCCCTGCTCGAGGCGTTAGGGGAAGTTCATGATGGAAAAAGGAGAACGAAGCTTATTTGTTCAACTTTGCTGAATTTCTGAAATTTGACAACTCGCCCTACGCATACCATCACAAATCCCTGAACTCTCTCTCTCTCTCTCTCTCTCTCTCTCTCTCTCTCTCTCTCTCTCTCTCTCTCTCTCTCTCTCTCTCTCTCTCTAAGCAATATATTCTGACTACCGATATATTCTGCTGCCCTGCCTAGCAGACTGTATATGGCCCAAGTAAGAAAATAAAGAACTTTACGTCAGCTATTAATATATCGCTCCAACTCATGTTCGGGCATAATGTCCAAGGACCGCTACACCTACTGAAAGAGGTTTGGATAGGAAACCAAAAACAGAAGAAGAGTATCCTATGGTATGCACAAGAATTCAGGGAGACTACATGAAGCTTACCAATCAGTTCACAAGGCACAGAAGAAAATGAAGTCATGGTATGACACCAGAAATCGAGTGAAAGACAGGGAGTTTCCGGTAGGAGAGGAAGTCCTTGTTTTCCTACCAGTCCCTGGGAGTCCCCTGTCTGCAAAGTATCAGGGACCATATAAGGCCACTGCGAAGCTCAACAACTTGAACTGCGTCGTCGCCACACCTGGTCAGTGGAAAGCAGCCCAGGTGTGCCACATCAACATGCTGAAGTCCTATGTGCATTGAAAGAGCACTAGTGCCAACCCAGCTGTAAACCAGATTACTTCTGTGAGTCATGTATTATTTTCTCTACTGACAGTGGACCACCAATAGTGGAGAAAACCAAAATGAACAAGACAATGATCCAAACTTTCTGCCAAACGAAACACCGAGCCTGCAGAATAAGCCCTTAGAAGCAAAACTAAATAATTCTGATATCATTAAAATTTTGATTGCAGATGTGTCATTTGACAAAGGAGCAACAACAAGACGACACTTGCAAATTGGTCACAGAATAAGGAAGTTTATTCCCGGAAGTCCCAAGCCGCACCAAGGTTGTCAAACAATGTTGATTTAGGGGAGACTATACCAATACGCCAATATGCATGCAGACTCTCACCACAGAAGTGGGAGCTACTGAAAAAGAAGTTAGACTACAAGTATATGCTGGCCCATGACATCATCTGCCCAGCCAGTCACCATGGAGTTCACACTGTGTTCTTGTTGGGAAATATGAAATTGGAGTCAATTTCTGCACAGACTACCGCTGGGTAAATGGGTAACTAAGTCAGATTCCTTCCCCCTACCCAGAATTGATGACTGCAATTCATCAACAAATGTGACTTGCTGAAGGGAGACTGGTGTGTTCCTCTATCAAAGAGGACTTATGAAATATCCACCTTTGCAACACCTCAAGGGCTTTTTGAGTATAATGTAATGCCTTTCGGCATGAAGAATCCCCCAGCCACCTTTCACAAGATGAACAATGCCCTTATTCAAGATTGGAGTCGTCGCATACCTTGATGACATCATTGTCTCCAGTGACATATGGGAAGAACATAAAAGGTGAATGTGTGCACTACTCAAGAGATTGGTGGAAGCAAACATAACTGCCAATTTGTCAAAGACTGAATTCAGGTCATGCCACAGTTGTGTACCTCGGGTAAGTGGTTGGAAAAGGTATTGTCCTACCTGACCAAGCCAAGGTTGAAAGTATCCTGCTATATCCCGCACCCTCCTACAAGCACAATTTACATCGCTTCCTTGGGATGACCAGTTACTACTGGAAGTTCTGTCCAAACTATGCTACCCTCACTGCTCCTCTAACAGATCTGCTGCAGTAGAACAGAAAGTACATTTGGACAGCTCAGTGCCAAACCACATTCTAGGCACTTAAGGCAATGATGAGCAAATCACCTGTGCTGAGGGCACCTGATTTTATGGCTACATTCGAGATAGCTGTGGATGCTAGCGATTTTGGAGCTGGTGCCTGGCTGCAGAAGGGAGATTCTGATATTCCGAAACCTGTAGCCTACTTCTCACGAAAATTTAACAAACATCAACTCAACTATGCTATGATTGAGAAAACTACTTGCCTTACTATTGGCTATAGAGGATTTTGCTGCGTATATCTAGGGCAATCCTCAACTAAGGTATACACAGACCATAACCCAACTGTATATCTAGATTAACTGCATAAGAATTATCAGCAGTTGTATAGTTAGTGGTTGCAACTGCAGGAACTTGATACTGCTATCTAACATATACCCGGAGAAAGCAATACCCTTGTTGACTGTCTGTCCAGAAACAAATGAAAGAGTGTATGAAAGCAGGCAGCATGTAGTTGCAACATCTTCTAGCTGAAAAGGCATACTTATTTGTATTTCCTAAACATAAGTTGTGTGATACTAGCAAAAGAGTTTTCCTCCCTTTTCCATAATGTTATGAAGTATAACTCACATTCCACCAGTGTTATTGCCAAGTTTCCTGTTGCTATAATTTTTTTTAAGGAACTGTTTCCTGGGGAGATTTCCTTCAGAAGGTCAGGAAATCTCTCCCTTTTTGGGGGAGGTGTTATATACAGTCCGTAGGTTCGTCAATAATTCCACATAGAATATTTTAATCACAGAAAATTTCTTATACTCTCAACCACATGGTCATTACAGAGAGAGGGAGCACAGTGCCCAACCATTAATCAATGTCCCCTCAAGAACAATGAACATGTTATCCTTGCCCTCCTCTAGCCTCCAATTTCCCCTTGATCTAATCATCTTCGAGGAACACCACCTGTCACCCTTGTCTTTTCCCACAGAATCTTCGAGAGAGGGCATCTGGAGTCTGTTGGTCATCAACTCGAAAACACCTTCCCCCCCTTCAGGGCAAAGCTTCAAGGAACAAGTCCCACCTACAAGGGAAGTCCTAGGTGGCACCAACCAATCAGGTGCCATCACCTCCTGTAAGCCTACAAACCTACAGAAGTGTCTGTGCCCAATGGCCTGTAGGAATTCCTGTAGGCCACCTGCCAAGTTGCTTTCCCAGGCTACAACCAAACAGCAAGAGCTCCAAGAAGTCGGTTCCAGCCAAAGAATTCTACCAGACGCACTGCGACTCCAAGCAGACCAAAATCGAAGACGCTACAAGTGACGACCACGGACCCCCTGCGGTGGTTAACAAGCTAAGTAGTGGGGATGTCTGGACGGTGTGGGTGTGGGTGTGGCTAATGGGAACTGACTAGAAGGGGGTTGGGAGAGCTGCTGGTCTAAACCACCCTACGTTGCTATTAATGGACAATTTTAGGTGAGTAACTGACCGCAACCTGTAACCCTAATCACTAGTGCAGTCCCTGAAGGTGTCTTCAGGATTACTACCACTTGTATGGGAGCAAGCTGCTTGTAACTTTCCTTGTAAGAAATAATGGGGTGTGTCCACCAAACTCTTGTAGTGTGTGGGTGAAACAGGAGTGCCTAAGCGTGACGTGCATTTTTTTTTTTTTTTATTTAGGGGGAGTAGTGTTATTACTGTATTCACATCTTTTGTTTTTACGATTATAATCAGAAGTATTGTAACTGCTTTCACATTTTCTGTTTGTACAATTATTCATAATCAGAAGTGTTATAATTGCCTTCACATTTTGTTTGTACGATTATTCATAATCAATGGTATCTACTGTAACGGAATTTCTGTGATAGAATCTCGGGGAGAATTTTGTCTAATTTTGAGTGCTTTTGCTCTAGCGAAAGGATGTGTAGGTGTGGTCAATAATCCATTCAGGATGATTTTCAGTGTGAGCTGGGACAGACCTGATTATTTCGCCCGTATTTAAACGAAACGGGAAATCAAATTAATAAGAAGCCTGACCTTAAACACCGTCTATGTTTCTTTGTCAAGGGATTAACTTAAAACTTTTTGCGTTCATACGCCTTAACCTTTATTTTGACAGAAATTTTGTTCCCAGGCTCTAGGGGTATGCATGTGAAGTAGTGCATTTTTAAGAAATGCTCGGTTTATATATCCACATTCAAATATAATTCCTTTCGAATGGTTAAAGTGACTTTTTTCAAGTTTTATTATGATGCTAATGTTTAAATTGTAATTGCTTTGTTTGTTCGATATACATGTATTATGTTTTTTTCATTAACTGATTCGTCTCTGTACCTCTTTTTGCCATTGTGATTATTTCTTGATTTTATGTACTGTATGCCTTTTAACAATTTTCATCTTGAATTTTGTGCTGTATTTGTTCCTTTTTATTTTCTTGTTTCTAACATGGGAGATATTTTCGTGCAACTAAATAGCACACCAACTTTTTGATTCAAACGAACTTTACCAGCCAGTGTAAAATTTTGCAGAATAAATTTTTAAATTGTTTAACATTACATGATTGAGCCTTATTGTAGAAGTAAGGGATTGGAAGGGGACACCCCCTTAGACCAGTAGCGATATTATGGGCCACGGACATTTAACGTTGGTTGGTCTCACTCAGACAACCATAGCTTGTCCTGCCTTTAACATTTGGGCCTTTAACATTACATGATTGAGAAAAGGCCTGTGTTATTGATAGAATTAAATTTTTAGTTGAGAAAGTCCTTATTGTAGAAGTAAGGGATTGGAAGGGGACACCCCTTAGACTCAGACGCCTCTCTAAAGTTGGGCAAAGGACGATCGCGTTTACTGGTAGAACCCATTTGATAGCCACTGTTTCCTGGCCAGTTAAGTCTCCCATTCTGCTTCTGCAGGTAGCCTACATTACCATTTTCTGTCTTTTTTTTTTTTTATCTTCCCGCCGGGAGATCGTCCCTCCCGTCGTAACGTCGCAATACACACACACATTGGAAAGAGTACGGTAGCGGAGTACAAGGTTAGAATGTGTGTTGGTCCAAGTAGGATGGAGGAGTTAGTATATGTGTATTTGGTACTTATCTGTTTGAAGCAGAATCAAAATTAAAATTAGAGAGGACTTGTTCAGAAGGTGGCTGCAAACGTAGAGGAGATAAATGTAAGTGTTTAAAAAAAGAAGTGAGATGAACTTTTGAAAAATTAGGCAATAGTTAAAAAATTGGAAAGTCTTGTTGAACCAACTCTCTTTAATGCAAGTCATGTATGTAAATTTGATGCGAATGAAAGATAAAAGTTTCAAGTTATAAAACTGACTTAATTATCGGCAGTTTTGGGAGAGAAACAGATATTCACCAAAAAGCCATTTTCCCTAATTTAAGGTGGTCCAAGAGAGAGAGATCAGTCACAGCAACGTTTATCATTTATTGCTAAAATATTGAGTCTGCACATCCTCAGGGAGGCTGTTCCACAGTCCAACGGTGTGAGGAATAAAGGACCACTTCAACTGAGAGTTCGACAGCTAGGCACTTTTACTGCCTACTGGTGCTGGAGTTCAGCGAATCTGGTTGCTATCAGCGGGAAAAGGGGATCAGTGATCAATCTTCATATTTAAAAAAAAAAAATAATAAAATCTTGTTAGTCCCGGACATTCCAAACCCTCCAAATAAGCACCTCTTTCTCTGTCAATATACTTGCATTCAGACCGCCCTGTTTCCTCTTCGACACATAGCCAAGCTAAACTCGTTCTCTCAGATCAATTTTCTCTTTCATTCTTAATCTTTTCCATTCCTGGACCATGCAAAATGCAAACGTACACTCCCGATCTTCTGATAAGCTTAATTTCAAAGCCATAATCCGTGAAATAACACTTTTGCCCTCATTTACCTGTCTTCACAATTACCCGGGCACACATGGGCTACACCTTCCCTTGTCCTACATTTCTTAGCTGCACCAGAACCAAATCTTGTCCTCCCCCTCCCCGAACACACAGTACCTTTACTTTGTTTGAGTTAGTGCCATAATACTCTGTTTACTCTTCTGAAACGTATTTCATATAAAACATCACTTCTCTGCAAAACTTCCCAGCACGATCAAATTTCCAGGATATGGATTACATCGTCAGATTTTTGTACGCACGAGTTTATATCCCAGATTTCACTAAAACACTCTTGCTCCGTATACAGGATAAATTAACTACACGATGCATTATATTATCTTGTATGATCTGTAATTATACTGTTTCCGGAATAAGTATTATCCTCGTTTCATGAAACTGTACGGAGAGAGAGAGAGAGAGAGAGAGAGAGAGAGAGAGAGAGAGAGAGAGAGAGAGAGAGAGAGATTCTTATTTAGCTACATCTCTTCAGCAAAAACTGGAGTATACAGAAGACGGCAATAAGAGTATGTAGTCTTTGAAACATGGAAAGGTCCCCGACAGGATAGACATCGTGGTTGGCATTGAAAGTGAAATTATTACTAATTTATACCATTAAAGAAAAGCTGAAGAACTAAAGTAAAAAATCCAAGCACTCCCAATATTCGATTTCTCCGAGAATGGAACTGTCTTATATTCAAGACCAATTGCAGAATCGACTGGTAAGGCCCTGAAGATTTTTTTTTTCCAAACGTTTTGAGCATCCATAATAAGTTTTACTTTCCCGTCACAACTATTATCACTTCCCCCACAACCAGCCACAGCAAAATCCCTAACTCCTCCCACTTCCAGCCCGAACTCAACACCAAGTCTGCCTTACATGGAATTAAAGTGGTGTGATCACTGCAACCTGTACGCAAGACCTCCGCAGCTTAGTCGTCTTTGGCCGGACGATCTACCATAATATGTCACACCCCTGTACATACCAGACATTTATACGCACTAATCAGGTTTCCTGACTAATAAGTCAAATCCTTATCAAAGCAGTCCCAAATATGTATGCATGCATACTATACACATGAAGTGAAAGACTGAAAGCAAGACACGGACACTTGAATCTCAACCAAGATATTATTCAACGCCCTCCTTTTCATACACACGATTATGATTCACCAGTCTCCTAAATGCATGCACGTAACCATCTAAAGAAATTATTAATATGATTGATCTGATTTAACCTGGATGTTTAAATTCGCTAAACATATAGAAAACGAACAATTAACTGCTTTGAAAACAGGGCAATATTCTAGGTTTATTTCATTAAACAACGACCCAAACACACTTGATAACCCAAAAGCAATTCAACACAATACTGGTCAACATTGCAAGAGCAGACTCCAAATTTTCTACAATTCCGAACATTCGTAAAAAGGCAAATTCATTTTTCAAACCGTCATAATAACAGGAAACCCGTTCTCTTTCTTTTTTTAGCCTTGCGCGAGCTTAACGGGAACACGGAGTAGCTGCTTAAAATCTGGTCAACGCTGGCTTCCACCACACATCCAGTAACCTCATATGCACCTGACAGACAAGGGACATAAAAAATATTTAAAAGCAAGAATCTAAATCTAATCTGCGTGTATCATGTTCTTTCAAGGTTTAAAAAATTATATATTCTGCAAATCTACTACAGCCACTATTTCCGCCAGTCATTTAACATCAAAATTAAAAATACATTAAATACAAAAATAAAAAACAAAGTTCACATACACACACATGTACTGTAAATGCATCTACAGTATGTATGTATGCATGTATTATAGAATATAACATATATATAAACACTATATATATATACACTCATATATATTCAGAGAGAGAGAGAGAGAGAGAGAGAGAGAGAGAGAGAGAGAGAGAGAGAGAGAGAGAGAGAGAGAGAGAGAGAGAGATTGTGTGTGTGTGTGTGTAACAGAGAAGTCTTTAGAGGAAAGACGAGAAGTGCTGACTACAGCAGATGTAACAAAGTGCATATCAACAACCAAGGGAATACCAGTAGGCTAATATGCACGTACGAGGGTCGACGTGTTGGTGGTGAGCATTTTGGGTAGGCAGTGACTGTTGGCATTTTCCCTCTAAGCACTCCCTAGCAGAAGAAAAGGCTGAGCGGTGAGTACTCGTGTGACACAGATTTCCTTAACATCGAAAACTGGATGCTGACGCCATTCAAAATCTGAACATTTGGAGAACGCGGATATAAATGAAAACGCAAAGATTAAATTTGGCAATTACAGCAACCTTGACCACTCCACTGTAATAAAAGATCCAAAATCTGACAACCTGAAAGAATAAGTTGAAAATTGTGAAGAAAATGAATAGGACTGACCTTTTCAACAGCAGGCGAACGTCACAGAAAGGCTAGCAGGACTTGAGGAGAGCGGCGGGAAGATCTCGAAAACGGAACGAGCGGCCGGTGGGTCATGCAGCCAGAGCTCCTATACAACATCCACGCGCATCTGATTTAGGTGGAATTCGAATGATGTCCCATCAGAGCCGTTTACATGGAAATCGACATCGGCATCGACCGACTCTTTCGGAAAGCTGATAAAGTTTAAGCCTTTGCAAGCCTCCGCAGTCAAGTTTTATTTTATATTTACAAGCCTACGCAATCAAGTTTTATTTTATATTTACAAGCCTCCGCAGTCAAGTTTTATTTTATATTTAAACTTTTATTAGGTGTATAAGTCAGAAAATCCGTCTAAATGCTTTCTTTAGTAAATAACTTTTGGAAATATCAAAACACTTTTAGTGCGCACAAGTTTTAGCATTCCATCGTTGCACCCGATTTCTTTTAAATACGCTGCCTTCCCACTTCTTTTTTCTATAGGATTGGGCTACATAAGGGAGCCAAGTTATCCGTTTTTAAATATGCAAACTTTTTCTTATGTTTTTTCTTAGTATTCATGCAACCATTCTTCATCTACCTTAAAAAAACAGAACTCCTCATTGTGGTCGAATAGATCCTGCATTTAATTCTGTTTCATAATTATTTCTCGTTACCTGTGATTGTTTACTACACAGAATTGTTACCCGATAGACAGTATGGATGCAAGAAGCAGTTAGGTACCTGCGATGCTCTTTTAGGCTTGACATGCCATTTCCAAGGGAACCTTGATAAGGGTTTTGAGCGCAGAGTAATTCAAATAGATTTTAGTGCTGCTTTCGATTTAGTAAATCACAAGGCACTTATTTATAAACTTCAGAATCTTGGAGTGGGTGGATATGTTTTAGGATTACTTCAAGATTTCCTTACAGATAGGCAGCAGCGAGTTGCTGTGGACGGGATCTCAGTGAACCAAGACCTATTGTGTCTGGAGTTCCACAGGGCAGTGTTCTTGGTCCGTTGTTATTTTTAGTGTTACAAGTGATAATGGTTGTTGGCTGGAAAACAAGATTGTTCAGTATGCCGATGACGTAACACTTGTGGGTGTAGTAAAGTCTCCACTTATGAGAAATGAAGCTGCCCTCAGCCTGAATCGGGACATGGACCGGATCAGGGAATGGTGTAGTCGGTGTGGTATGAGGCTGAACTCCTGTAAAACGAAAACACTATTGATTAGCAGATCTCGTACAGATTTCCCGCCTCATTCTCCTCTCCAGGTGGATGAAACTTTGCTGAACGAGTCTGAAGCTTTAACTATTCTAGGTGTAACTTTTGACTCATATCTAACTATTGAGAAACATCTAATGACAGTTTCAGCAAATGCCGCACCGAAGTTAAGTAGTGTTCGTAACAGTGATAAAATCAATGCAACCTGTTTTAGGTAATTTGTACTTCCTTTACTGGAATACTGCTCTCCGGTGTGGATGTCTGCTGCTGCCAAAGATTTATCTCTTTTAGATAGAGTGGTTCGTGCTGGTAGGTTTCTGTTTCTAACAGTAGCAGTTATAACTTGGACCATCGACAGATGGTCTCTTGTTCGTCATTTTTTCATAAGTTGTATTTCAACAGAGATCTTTCACATTCACAATTGATCCCTGATCCCCTTGATCTGCCGTGAGCAACCTGATTCGCTGAACACCAGCCCAATATGCAGTAAATGTGCCTCTCTATCAAACTTCTCAGTTCGGAGGTCCTTCATTCCTCACACCGTTGGACTATGGAACAGCCTCCCAGAGGATGTCGTGCAACTGGAACTTCCGAAGTTCAAGTGAAACTGCAATGCACTACAACCCTAATACTATTCTTCTTGCATTTTAATACATTTTTATCTATTTATTAACTTATTATTTTTTTTAATAAGTGGGATCCCGTCTTTCTGTATTCCACTTTACTTCCTCTTACTTCTTCCTAATGAACACCATATTCTTTGGAAGCTTGAATTTCAAGTCCAAGGCCCCTGCGGGCTTGTTCCATATGAAAACGTTTCATCTACTAAATAATAATAATAATAATAATAATAATAATAATAATAATAATAACAATAATAATAATAATAATAATAATAATAACATAACCATCAAATAAACTAATTCTGAAATATATCAGCTGCGCTAACTAATCTTTCTGGCACTGCGGACATTATATAAACTAAATCTTAATATACAGAAATGTGTCTATAGGCGTTACATACACAGCAAGTGTAAACAGATGCTTCACAAGATTCCACTGATGGAGGATCATCTCACCACTTGGCACATCCACCAACAAACAGACCCCAAAAGGCCACACACACACACACACACACACAGCTGGACACAGGTCAACAAACCTCCCAATTGGAACGTTATAGTCTTTGTCTGCGACCCCGTCCCCAATAAGTCTCAATGCTTCCTCGCAGTCCAAATACCGAATAAGATCCCCCATTCCATGATATGCCTCAATAACCACATCATCCATCAATGATCGTACAACACCGCCAACAACCGCCTCCCTCTCCCCTCTGCCCTCCGCCCTCTCCCTCCCTCACGCCAATACTCTTCATCCATCAAAACAACGCCACCGAAGCAACGCTGTTAGTAGAACACATCATCTTTAAACTTCGAATAGCTTTGTGGGGCCAGCCAGCGTATGTGTATTTGCGTAGCTACGTGTTTGAGTGCGCGCGTTCCATGATCCCTGCTGCTTTCGCGCATTTTATTTCTTCCACTGAGGAAGGAGAAATAGCAACATTTGATAATGACATATCGCAGAGCAGGACAATTTTCTTAAAACTACTGAACAGTTTACACCTCTGAGGAGACGTGTAAACTTTCAATTTTATTTACTCTCCCCAATTTCTCACATAAAACTGGATACGAGCAAACTCAACAATAGCCAGTAAGGACTACTTTGCAATGAGTGACCCAAAATCATCGTCACTGGAATCGGTTAGTGAAACGCATGATAAGCATAACCTTGTACAAGACAGACTTCAACCCTGGCCCAAACAGCACCTCAATTAACAGTGAATATACCAAACAACATACAACTCAGCATAAATGCCATATCCCTAATGAACAAGAAGGGAGAAACAAAGAGAGAAAGATATATATATATATATATATATATATATATATATATATATATATATATATATATATATATATATATATATATATATATATATATAATGGTGACTCCATTGTATTTATTGAAGCTGTTCTTCCTCAAAAGCCTGAAAAGCCAAGTCACTGAAAGCTTATAATGCATTTACATAACTGACAGCGAGTATATTTTTTTCTAGAAACAAAACAATGACCCATTTACATACAATAGGGTAAAAAGGGTTCTGTTTTCCAGAGAGAGAGAGAGAGAGAGAGAGAGAGAGAGAGAGAGAGAGAGAGAGAGAGAGAGAATGGGGAGGGGGGGGGAGCGGGGTGGTTAGTGGGGACTGGATCATCTTGCCTTCGTCCTGAGAGGGGGCGAGCGTCACATTCCTCTCACGCCGAGACATCACAGACAAAAAGATCACTGTCCAGATGGTCCTTTATTTTCTTGGAAACCTACCACCATACATGTCGCTCTTTTTGCCTCTACCAAATAGCGCCTATCCTCTCCTTTTGCCTTTCACTTTTTCATCGGCTGGGACCATTACCTGGAAAAAGAAAAATAACTGTAAATAACAAAATATATAAAACCGAATAAGCTGGAAATGACTATGTTAATTTACAAAGCCACGGAAGTGAGATGTTACTTTCCTAGTAACGGAAATGTAAAAGTCTGAGTGAATTATGCATTGACTAACTGCCTTCACTGGCACTGCATTTACTTCTTTGATCAATTAGGAAAGACTAGATGTAAGAATATCTAACATCATTAAATCGACTAATGACAATCAGAATTAATTTAAAAACTTACGACCATGAAAACAGAAACTAAGTAAAAGAACATACGTTAAGAAGTAACACTGAACACTTCTATGGAACTGGGTAATCCCTTGAAGTTAACCCATTGCAGTACTGCACTTAACAAGAATATACTGTAGTTGGCTCCACCGCGAGAGTATCCTGTCTCACTTCCCCACAGCTTCGTAACCCTGAACTTTAGAGGTACTATTTTTCAGAAGCTATCAACAAGAATAAAAAACGCGATCAACACACGAGTTCCCTGTCAGATGACGTACTAAATCATTGATTAATAACATCGTCTTCTAGCAAACAAGCAGTCCTAATTTTAAGTCGACCGTGTTTGCAATTTCACGCAGTTATATAAAAAACTGCATGTCATACAATATGCAAAAGGTTACACTGAAATAAAGGTAATGGGCGCATTCTCCACGATCATTATCAAGTAATGGGCTCTGAAATGTTTAATTAAATCAATTTCAAGCTCATTCCATGCAACGATGAAACCTCACTCGCTCTGTGCCAATGTGTATGTGTTGTGCTTGGATTTACGTGTATTTCACAAAAACAAATACTGTACATATTCGTTGGGTCACGAATACACTTCGCGCCCATATGCACTGCAATGAAAGGGCATCCATAAAGAAAATATTTTTTTCGACAGCAACTTCATGAAATTATCTCCTAAAAACAGAACGAAACTGAAATAATAATACATTTAACATCTAACCGAAAAACTAAGCGTTTTCCTTAACCTTTCAGAGATACCACGGATTCCGTTCAGTGCTATTATATTATTTTGTTTCAAAATTACAATTTGCCAGACGAAATATTTCAACCGACAAATTATGAACAGAGTTATTTTACTAGCTTGATACTTTAGAAGACGCATCTAAATTATAAATACTAAATATCACTTCAACAGAGAGAGAGAGAGAGAGAGACAGAGAGAGACAGAGAGAGAGAGAGAACCTTCTGGAATAGTTGGATTCCTGAGTATCATATTTCTTTTTCAAAACGCAAGCGTTGAAGACGTAGTGGCAAAGACTAACCATAAAGACTGAAACTAAACACTCAAGGGCCAAACTTGATACATAAACAGGCTGGAAGTACTGGCCGAGTAAAATGATGCCTTTTGTCTTGATTAACTAAACTTCCATCACGGTAACGGCTCTTGCTAAATGGCGCGTAGTTTCCCAAGGGCTTTTGTACGTCAAGAATGAAGAACGGCAACAGACGCATTCGAGGTATAAACCCTAAATAATATTTGCATCTGAATCCGTAACGCCACGTTGCTATATATCTCCTAATAACACAAAGAATGGGAAGAAAATACAGGCGTATAACGTCTGATAACTACATCTAATCCTTTAACTGTGCATCTTAAATAGTTTTTCTTTGTTATTCCTTATTTTCTTTTTTCATGTTAAACTGCTTTCCTTGTTGGAGACCTTAAGGCTGCACCCATCTGCTTTTCTAATTAGGGTTGCAGCTTGGCTAATAAAAATCATGATAAACCTTAGGTTGGAAACGAGGGAAAGATCATGAGGCAGAACTAGTGAGCAAGAAATTACACCCAGAATAACAGTAAACAAAGACATAGAAAGGAAACAAAGCTAAAAAAAAAAAAAAAAAAAGAGAGAAAGAAGAGACAAAGAGACACTGGGTAACGAGACCTGAAAAAATAAAAGAACAAGAACAGAAGACAAGAATCAGATACTGACATAGATAGTTGAGAATGACACAGAGTGTGTAATTCCAGGATGAAAGGAGGAAGGGAAAGCAAGATAATGAGGAAAGTGCGGCAAAAAAGACGAGAAAGAAAAATGAAATAAGCTGATGAGGAAAACTGCTCCCGCGATGTTTTACCAACAAAACGTCCGAAACAGGGGCACAACAACAATAAAAAACCTTTATTCTATTCTTCATTAGGTTTCAAATTTAATAAAGTACACAAACAGTTAAACACTTCAAATTTAATAAAGTACACAAACAGTTAAACACTTTCATGATCTTGAACCTACCCAAACTGTATTTAACCTAGTATACACATCGTCAAAAATGGCGTTAATATAAGACAGGGTCGAGACAGCAAGTCACCAGTGTAGGCCCATCACAAACCATCCCGAAGTTCGGACCGTGTTAACGCTGCATACTTTCACAAAGGTACACACTGCTCTTTATCCTGTACATATATTGCGCAGTACTTACTCATGAATAGTTTTCTACAGGCAAGAGCAAAATTCATAACTCCACAAGATTAAGACGTTCATCGATCAATGATGAATAACTTTCTTGCTCAGCGTGATTCCTCGGTACAATCTAAGGAAACTGCAAAACACTCATTTTCACTTTTGAAAATCAATTACTCACTTATCTTGTAAATATTTTAAAAGCTGAAAAGCACGACTGCAACCAACAGAATATATCAAATTATAAATTGGGGAGGGGAGGGAGGGGGCTTCCACAGTAATACCCACCACAATTCAACGTATAAACAGTCCCATATGTGGTTCCTCTTATTTTATCCCCTCTTGCAAAGTGAATATCGCGTTATGGTGTTTCACTGGTTAGCAGTTCAAATCCCAAGAAGGTCTCTGGTCTGTAGTTCACATCCACAAGTAAGAAGCTATTTGGTAAATCACTTTCATATATGTGATCCAGGTATTCCAACAACATACAGCTTACTTTGAAACTGAGCTAGATCAAGGTGATAAGTTCCTTTAGGAAGGGACGGCACACTGACCAGTTGCCCTGCTTTCAAGAGAATTTCTGACCTCTCTCACATATCAGAATGCCTGGGACGAAACCATGCCACATCTGTAGGGCGGCCATTGTTCGGGAATTCTGAAAGCATTTTGCACAATCAACAAACAACGTTCAATTAACATTCAAATCACCCACATACTAACTCAACAGTCATCATTACATTCAAACCCACTCTGGTGCACTCATTAAAATTCACCATCGCTTCATTAAAACTCGACGTGTACTGTAGATACTCAATTGAGATCAGAACGACTGCAGATGAGAAGTGGATTTGCAGTTTCTAAATTCTATACAAGTGGAATACCATTACGATATGGTATGCGGCTACTTTTCAAATAAACATGAAGCATACTTCTCAAAACTAAACACAAAAATAATCAAAATAAAAAACTGCTTGCATCCATGAATATTCTTTCCTACTAAACACACGTAACAAAGATAAATGCACATACAACGACATCTGTACAAAACCCCAGACAATCTCACGTAAATAAAGCCCAAATACACAAGCACTCTCTTGCAACAGACCTCACAATGTAACTTGCGTTTAAACATGAATTCTCCAACTATTTATCTCCCAAGAGAAAACACTGAATTTGCATAATCTCTAAAGGCTGACTATTATAAGCTCGCTTATTAAGAACTACACAAGACATGTACTTGTTGAAAATTAAGTAAACAACCTCAAACACACATGCCGCAGACTTGAACAGCATTCGTCCGTCTAAGTTCAACTACATTTATAAAAAAACTACGTGTGTATGTGTGTGTGTGTGTGTGTGTGTGTGTGAGAGAGAGAGAGAGAGAGAGAGAGAGAGAGAGAGATGCCTGGCAGGAAGCAAACTCGAGCCAAAATTTCTTTCATTTCTCTAATAATATTCACTCTATCATCTAAAATCCATGAGCGAAGCCTTATAAAGAAAATGGTGCTAAAATCGAATTTGTTTTTTTCTTTGTAAAAAGACTCAGTCTGATTTCCCAGTGGAATAGTTACAGGTCTTTTTTAGCCGTCATACCCAAACCAAAAGATGATAAGTCTGCCTTTTTCTTTTGTGAGGTTCAATTGCACACAATTTTCTAGACGATTTTCCAGCTGTGACCATTATGGAATGATCTTCCTAGTCATGTAGTTGAATCGTTAGAACTTCAGAAGTTCAAACGAGGTGTAAACGCGATTTCAGCGAGCAGGTCTCGTTGTGAAGTTTTAATTCCTTATCTCATTTGCTTTCCTTTGTTATTTTCTCTCATTTATTTTTTACATTTCTATTTCTTCCTTCTGTCCTAGGCTGCTTTCCGTTTTAGCCATTGGCTTGTAATATGGAATTAAAGGTTACAGAATGTTTAATAATAATTATAAAAGTGAATTATATGGCGACTGGCAGACGATATCATCTGTTTCCTATACTTGGACAAAATGAACTGAGTGTGATGGATCTGATCATCTGATTTTCGTTTTTATACCAGAGACTTCCACATTGCGTTACTGAACACAAATTTCAGGGCAGGGGGAGATGTTTGGATGACCAATAAGCATTACAAACAACATTTGTGATCATGCGGATTTGCTTTATCATTAACATTCAAATGTTCTACAAAAATGATCTAAACGTCCAACTGAAAGTTCCCAAATCGCAACCATGCTGAAGCAAAACATACCCTGAATCTAAAGAATCATTTACACAATGAGCGCTCAACAACACAGTAAGATTGTTTTAACACACACACACACAAGTATTTGCGTTTACACACAGAAGATATATGGGGAACTGGTTACGGAGCCATCTCTGGGAGCTAGATCTTTTACTCAATGTTCTTGTTAAACTTGTTTTTAAAACTCAACTTCAGATGTGAGTTATAAAACTTATCTTCAGACGTGAGTTAATGCTGAATCTCCTTTAAGGCAATTATTTTAATTTCTTGAATTGGCTCTTCTTTAATATTTTCTTGCTGGAAAAATAAGTGTTCAATGCAAATGCGTACAAGCTTTGGCATTCCTTCTAATGCATAGCATATGGATGACCACACCGTCAACATCCTGTTACTTATGAGTGAAAATCTTGACATCTCAGAATTTACAAGATGGGGATACACCGATAGACTATGATGATATCTAAATTATGCCCATAAAAAACCTTCAAAACTCTATTCTTATATGATTCTTAGGTTTTTCAATAGTCTACAGATTTTCCTTACATCGTGGAGAACTTCCAGGTCTTGTTAAGATGCGCAAGCTAGCGTCAGTGTACAAAGGAAATAACACGAGAAATAGGGGTTGCCACATTTTTCCCATTGTTCCTCAAGGATGATCTTCATGAACATTAAGGGAGCAGCTCGAAATAACAAATGAATATGTAACTACGATGAACTGTACTTTCCTGATCACTCTATTGACAGAAATGATGCATCATAAAATCCCCACCATTAAAAACTGTTAAAGATGGAAATTCAATTATTTATCTCTCGATTCCACTGCTAGAGAAGACTTCGAGTGAAATTTTACAGAACAATAACGGTTCATTACAAGACAGACAACAACCGTCATTCACAAACTAATGAGAGTACTTTCACAAAAACTTGGTACAATTCACAAACTAATGAGAGTACTTTCACAAAAACTTGGTACAATTCACAAACTAATGAGAGTACTTTCACAAAAACTTGGTACGATTCACAAACTAATGAGAGTTCTTTCACAAAAACTTGGTACGATTCACAAACTAATGAGAGTACTTTCACAAAAACTTGGTACGATTCACAAACTAATGAGAGTACTTTCACAAAAACTTGGTACGATCTTTTCTGTGCTTTGCCCTATACACAGGGGAGTGTTACTCAACCATACATGCAGGAAAACTACTTCCTCTGCTATGCTTGTCCAAATGTAGTCTACAGTTCACTGATTTCGCGTTTTTGTTGGTCAGGGGTGCATAAAGTAACCCCATCCCAAAAAAGGGGCGTTCAGTATTAAATGCTAAGAAATAATTATATTCAAGTCAAACCTAGAGCAAACGAACTAAGTATACAGTTCACAGGATCTTAAAATATTCCCTTGGATTCCATCTTGGAGCACGTACGCCATAACCCTGCTTCCGCCAAGTTTACTTCATCGTTCTGCTTACAAATTCATAATTATGCTATAAGGAAGACGGGAAGCAGCTCGCAGAAACGGAGGCAGCCTAATGACTGGAGGTAATATCAACATGGTGGGAATTAAAAAAAAAAAAATTCTCCTGATACACGGATAAGAACATTTTCAAATGCACTCTTGGATTTATTAACAAATTAATGAAAATATGTCAAAATAATTATGAGTATAAAAATAACCTTAAACAGATAATTGGGGTTGAATAATAGGAAGCCGTATAAGAACACACATCAGGAGAAATGGACAGTTAAAGGAAAAGTCAAATCCATAAATAAAACCTGATTCAATGAAATTTACAATAACTTTATATGGAACGCTGCACTATATCAATCTAGTGAGTGGTGCACCTCATTCTCAAAAGGAAGCTGAGAACCTGAGGGTTAATACTTCTGAAGCCATTTTCTCTGAGGGGAAGAGAAGAGAAGTGTAGTTGATCAAAAATTTCGATTTGTTCTTCGCTACTTGTTTTGCTTTCTCCTAACGAGAAGGCAGCAGAAGTCTTGGCTCCTTACTGACGAGTTTGGTTCAACATTACTTACACAATATACTGTAAATATGACCAGTGCTTATGTTCTTCTGCTGTTGTATGGTGCCGAGAGATGGCGTTGCTTGAGAAACATCCTCGGATACGCAAGTGATCACTATCAGAAATGTGTATGTCCTGAGTGGGGCATACTCTAACTCAATTTATATCCTTGAAAGTTTGAAACGATTTAGCTAAAAAGGTCCCTGTGTGGGATCAGATGACAGTCGCTTTCTGCAAAACAACTCTAAGTGCAGAAATATAAGACAAGAGCTCAGACAAAGGCTAGAAGGTCTCATCTACGCTACTTCTACTCCTACTCTGCAGTGTGATCTATACCAATACAAAATAATTGCTTGGAAAGTACAGCCCAGCAGGACTGTTAGGTAGGCTCAGACCAGGACCCACTAAGACAGGTCAGCCAGACAAGGGATTATTGATGAATCACCCTGGTCGATCGCGCAAAGTAAGCCATGGCCCATGATTTACAAGTCATAAACCAAGGACAATTAAATTTTTAATATTATTGTAATTACATATAGGTTACTTGAGGGCAAATTTCTTTTCATTTATTGAATGTCTGAGGTATTCTGAGTACTCTTCATTAAAGTTTATGTCAAGATATTGGTCAAAACAATAGAAATAGAGAGTTCTCACCCTTGCTATCAACACATACAGTTGTGACATATGAGGCTGTATTTTTTAACAAAATAGCTGATACTGATAAATAGGATACTGGTAGACTACAATTAAAATAAAATTAAAACAAAACAGTAACTATTCATGCAAAGACGAAGGATGGCCAAATGTTCTGTTGTATCGACGAGCCAGTAGAGAGTGGGTCCCGCCTGCGATGAGCCCCTGTGACGTCACTGTCTGGCCGATCTGTCTTAGTGGGTCCTGGCTCATGGCTCCTCAGACAAGCTGTGGGCTTGGTGGGCAGCACGAGGAGACATCTTACACGGCACTCAAATTCGATAGATTCCTTGCTTTATTAATTTATTCATTTTATAAATACATACACAAACATATATATACATATAATTTATATATACTGCATATATATATATATATATATATATATATATATATATATATATATATATATATATATATATACATACACACACACACACACACACACATATATATATATATATATACATATATAAAAACTGTATATATATATATATACACACACACAATAAAAACTGCCACTGCCATATCATAAATTAAATACTTAATCGTGGATGAATCACTCTGTATAAAGTTCGGCAACTTTTCCCTAAACTGTAGACTCCTCAATAACGTGTCGAAATCCCCTACATCTATAGAGTACATGCACTTTCATGCTTACAGAATCCTTCCTTCCCAGTACCTCTTCCAATTTATCTCTTCTATAAACAAAAATACTATTCTATTCTTGGTTAAGAAGATGATTTTTAATGCTGCCTTGAAGTCTGCATTGCTGTATGGATGTGAATAAATGGTTAAGTGGAGACATAAAACCTGTAAACGAACAATACAAGCGGTGCTTGAAACAGCTTTTGGGAATTAAGAGCACAACTAATAAAGATGTATGTATGGTGAAACTGGTCTGCCCCCACCGTGTGCTTTGTTTAAGGCAAAACGTGTTTTAGAATGATGTGGCTTGATAGAAACACATTGAATACCACCCACAGATTCATCCAATGCGCATTACAATTCGGTTCAATGATTCAGCACTGTTAACAGTAGTTAACAGTGATAACGTCAAAGAGGCTCATTGTATGACGTGAACAAAAATGCGAAACTACATATCAAATAGATCAGCTTTGAGAGATCAATTACCCTGAGCTTGTTGTACGTGACATTTATACAGGAAGAATGGTTAAAGTTTATGAAATTGAGCGCATATGCAGAAAAAAATGCGTCTGAATTCCCATTCACTTGCAGTTCAGAAGGGTGCTGAAACCGTCGGGGGAGAAAGCGGCTTCCCATGAAGGAGTTTGTCTCCTGAGGCCAGGCCCAAACAGAAGCTCACGTATATAACGGAAAGCTGCTGCCCAGTTTCTTTAGAAATAAGACAAAGGTACGGTAAGATGTCACCATTGTATTTAGCCATACGTTGGGCAGATTTGATTAGGTAATGGTATGTACTATTGTATATACATTACTGCCTCTGTACTAGTGTTCATTCACAGGTGTTTGTTCACAGGTATTATGGATAAAATATTTTTTTTTTACAACTTGTATTAATATTACTGAAGAATGGTACGGTTTGTTGTATAGATCTCAGTGTTTGCAGATACTGTATTTTGGACCAAACGAAACTCAATGTAATTATCATTGTGCTAATGTCTGTGGTCAATAAAATTATCTACCTACCTACCTACCATCTATCTACCTATCTATCTATTCATCTCTCCAGCACCTTCTAAGTCTTTTTCTCGTCCTACCCCCAAATTATGCATTCTTTTCAACTACCACTTATCCTCCATTCTTCCAAAATGGCCAAACCATCCCAAGACGCTATGATCCATTCTATAATATATGCAAATATATTACAAACTTCACCAGTTTTATAAATTCCAGCCATGCTTCATCTATTCTGTGACTCTCATGTCTCATCCACTGATCTTACTAACAAACATCTATACTGTATAAATGAATTCTGCTCCCATTCTCCCATCATCCACTAACTCTCACTGGTGCATTTCCCTGTTTTCCACTTGCCTTCATAACCTTATTCTTGCAATAATTTACTTTCAAATTTCGCCTGCAGCACTTTTAAATCTTTACACCAGTGTCTGCAATTTCTCGTCACTAATTCGAATCGGTATTGTATCATCTGCAAACACCAGCTTTTCTACACATCATTCGTGACCCACTTTTTTATTCAACAACTTTGTACCAGCAACTAAGGCCCTTTATACGACTTCTACCAATTTATCAGAAAAGATAATAAAAAACAATAGACACCTATCATACATATAACCATTCAATCGCTTGCCGATATGTTCTAAAGTGAGTTTTAGTAACTCTGTCAAGGCTGTTTAACTGCTCTTAACAAATTATCTTCTATAGCAGATATACTCGTACTCATCACCCACCACATCACATCAGTATTAATTCCTTCATGAGCTATTTCTGGATCCATGCATGGCACTTAGAGCACTCTCCTACTTTTCATATACCTGCTTCATAGAAAAAAAAATTTCATCAACACACATTCTTCTTGTATAAAAAATATTTCTTCCCTATCAATCCTTCTGCTATCTGTCTCACTCATCCTCCATTACACATCTGCAGTTATACTAAATATTGGTATACTCCTATAATTCTTCACCCTCAAGCAAGGAACATACTTTTAAATTTACTCAGTCTTACTACTGTACCAAAGCAATGCACTTTGAATCACATCACCTCTTGGGATCTTTACATTATTAAACCTACCTACATCTTCAATGGACTTCCTCAACAATTCTCAAAATAACAATAAGCCATTCCACTGGTACTCTCAACTCTTTCTTTTTACCCTCCGCTTTAATCAAATCATGAAAACACACCATTGCACTTAAACAGCATCCCTCCATTTGCATCTTTTACTCTGGGATCCATTTGCACATTAACCTTTGTGCATTTCCTTCCATATAAAGCATCAACACTTTATTCTTCTTAAGTATTTGCTCACATTCAACCTTATTTTTCTGTTGTTTGCCTTTTTCTTTCCTACTTTCCTCTCGACTGCATTATTCAACCTCCTGCGAGTTTACATAATTTCCATACTCCACCTCGTATATATTGTTTTAGTCCATCTTCCTACCCTCCTATTAAAAATAAAAGTTCCTGCTTGCTTTACTGTACAACCTTGTCTCCAGGAAATTCAGACTCGTCATACACTACCAAACCCCATCCACTTTTCTCCAACTTTATTCACTCCTCATTTCAGTTTGATCAAATTCACGTGTCTTTATTACCGCTGCAGTATCATTCCACCACAGCCTCTCTATTCTAACCGCTACATATTCGCTTCATTCTCTTGTATTCCATGTGCTCACTACCACCCAACAATGCTACTTCATTCTTGGTCACTAAATTATTCTTTTAAATCATATCCTCCGGCACGGCCAGGAACAGATTCGGCTTCGAACAAAAGCTCTCTTTCACTTTCATTCTTTTCCATTCCTGGACCTATACAATTGCTAACACAAATTTTTCTCTTTATACATTTACAACTCATTCAAACAATCGTGGAACTGATACACTTGCTCTCTTTGACTCATCTCCTGGGTCTTGCTGACACTACAAGCGCTACACTTTACCAGCTCTGCATCTTTCAGCTACTGTACAACACACAACACTTTTCCACCTTCCCAATTTCGCCCACACTCCCTTCTCACCCTTTTTCTCAAATATTCCATAAAATAACGCACCCCACACACACACACACACACACACACACATATATATATATATATATATATATATATATATATATATATATATATATATATATATATATATACAGTATATATATGTATATATATACATTTTATATTTGTTTTCATCCTTTTCTTCAGCAGTCAAAGTATAAATGTCAGACAAACACATACACACTAACACACACACATATATATGTATATGTGTGTATGTATGTATGTATATATGTGTGTACATATATACATATACTGTATATATATATATACATAATATATATATACATATGAATAAATGCAGATAGCAGATTTACCACAGGGAAAATGCAACACAAATTCTGGCCCATTTTACCCTTTGTTTACTAAGAAATTTTCAAGAAGACTGATGCAAACTGACAATATATGTATGCTACAGCGACAGTAAAAACGAATATACAGACGATTGGAAAACAAATATTCACCAACTGATAAGTGGAGAGAAAACAGGGAGGAGCAGCAAACTCGTTAGCGTCTGAGGTCGGTATTCTATTTACAGATCTTGTTTATCTATGCGGGCGGGTTCACTTCTTTGTTCTCGTCCCATGTCAACGGCCTTCCTTGAAATCTATACATTTTAAATATTTCTTTTGATAGAAAGGATCAGATTTATACATTGCTTGGCTCATATTCATATTCTTGGAAAACCTTTTTTCAATAAAACTGGATTCGATATTTCATTCCAGTATATTGATGGAAAACCTGTTTTCTTGCCCCCCTTCCAATCTTGTGTAAAAGTAGGTCTGAGACAAAAGTATGTGATGCCTCTAAGGCTGTTCAGTATTTTCACTGATAGTAAAATAAAAATAACAGTCATGTATGTGCAAAGCTGTGGGATAAGTAAGAGTCGCCAATGGAGTGAAAGATGTTTGCTGACGATACAGTACTGGGGCACTCAGTGACGAGAAGCTTCAGAAAGCAAGAATATAGACCAGTGAATGTCAGTATGAATAGAGGAAGAATGGAAGCAGTTGATTTGTAAAAGTATTTGGGAAGAAAAATGCAAAAGTATGTGGGAGGTTTTAGTCTTACCTTAGTTTTACCAGACCACTGAGCTGATTAACAGCTCTCCTAGGGCTGGCCCGAAGGATTAGACTTATTTTACGTGGCTAAGAACCAATTGGTTACTTAGCAACGGGACCTACAGCTTATTGTGGAATCCGAACCACATTATAGCGAGAAATGAATTTCTATCACCAGAAATAAATTCCTCTAACTCTTCATCAGCCGGCCGCGGGAATTGAACTCCGGCCCATCGAATGACAGTCTGAAGCCAACCGACTCGGCCAACATAGGGCTAGTATGTGGGAGGGAATATGTAAAAGTATTTGGGAGGAAATAATATGTAAAAATATTTGGGAGGAATTAATACGTAAAAGTGTTTGGGAGGAAAGATATAACAGACGACAGGATGAGAAAGAGGTGAGTCGCATAATAGCGGAAGCATCAAAGGTAGCAGGTGTGTGAGAAAAAGACTGACACGAGACTTGAACTTTTTGTGGTGCAGAGGTTGTCATGTACGAAGGGATTGTTGAGCCAACTTTCTTTTATGACAGTTAAATGCAAATAAAAGAACCTGGAGCTGTTGAGATGAAGCGTTTGCATGGCATAGGTAGAGTAAGAATAATTGATAAGGTGAGAAAGGCGAAGTATATCATAGTAGCAAAAAGGTTAGTGTACAGTAGTTGAAAGAATGGATGACAGGTTGATGGAAACGAGGTAGAATTATGGGGAAAATGAGAATGGGATACCTGGAATGGATTTACAGTCTAATTATTATTATTACATGGCAAGCTACAACCCTAGCTGGAAAAGCAGAATGCTACAAGGCCAAGGACCCCAATGGGGAAATCATCCTGGTATGGAAAAGGAAACTGAAAAGTAAAGAGTAAACGCTACATAGAAATAACAATGGAAAACATTTCAGATCAAAAACAACAAATAATATATTCAAAAAGTAAAATAAATAAGGTAACAAGTAAGATATTCAAAAAGTAATTAAATACGGCAATTAAATCAAATACGGAGTATGAAAGAGGTATTAGAAAAGGAAGGCCTTAACTTCTAGGAAGAACAAGGATGCGTTCAGATAAGGCGAAGGGCGAGGTTTGTGTAAAGGGCTTCGACGAGCTGATGATAAATATTCTTAGTAGGTGTACGAAGTGGCCAATGTCTTTACTACTCAGGGATTCATTCACGATACACCCGTTAAAAATATGAATGTGGCAAAGACTGTTGTGTTGATTTTTCTTTGGAGTCACTGCATGTCCTGTGAAACGGATAAATATAATACATGCATACCAACACACAAAACCACACACATACACACATATGTATATGTATATATATATATATATATATATATATATATATATAAACATATATATATGTACATATACATATAATTTCAATATATGATAATATAAAATTACAGTGGTGACATACTGTCACCAATTTTACATACGAAATATTTACAGTATATTTTCAAATATCATATAACCCACTTCAATCAATTTAACTTTACCGTGGGTATAACTTACACCAAGGAAAATTATATGTCAACCTGGCCATAGATAATAAGTTTTCCGACTGGCCAATGAAGAATTAGATGAATTTATTTCTGGTGATAGAAATTCATTTCTCGTCATAATGTGGTTCGGATTCCACAATAAGCTGTAGATCCCGTTGCTAGGAAACCAGTTGGTTCTTAACCAAGTAAAATAAATATGATCCTTCGGGCCAGCCATAGGAGAGCTGTTAATCAGCTCAGTGGTCTGGTTAAAATAAGATATACTTGACTGGCTATTCCCAAGTGAAAAGGAAATCGATTTATATGGATTATCTCTGACAAAATATTTCAATATATCTATATATATATATTATTATTATTATTATAAGGTGTTATAATATATATAACCATTCTACAAGTGTAATATGTATCTCAGTGGAAATTTTGATGTTTTGCTTGCAGATTCGTCATTTGTTGTGAAGATGTAATTTTAAAATGCCTTTTTCTTACAGATATATTGTGTATCATGTAATCTTAAAATGTCTTGATATGTTTTTTCCATTGTTTGATATATTAATATGTATACTGAGTGTTATTAACTCAAATTCTTAGCGTGTTGTGGAGAGAGAGGGTAGATCTTATCGCTTAGGGTTTCCCGCTATATTTATACAGGTGATTGGTAGAAGGAAGTCATGAAGGGAGGAAGGCAAAGAGCCCTCTTGTCTTATGTGATGAGTTGACAGCCAATTGGCGAGTTGCCTGTTATGTATTTATCATGTGTCTAACCCATGTTTATTAGCTGTGTCTATGCTTATTCCTTCTCATAATCTGAAAAAGAGAGAATGAGTGAGTAAGATAGTTGGAGTTGACATGTTGACAGCTGACCAAGAATTTGGTCCAAAATACCTTTTTCTGCTTAACCCTGAACAGGAAATGTCCATCATAGAGATAAGGCGCTTGAAGCTCCAGCCGTGTATGTATACCATACACACATGTATACCTGTATGTATAATGTATGTATACTTTATGTATCATGTATTCTGGGAGAGTTTAAAGATAAAAGTGTAGTGCTGAATGAGAAGCACTCATTTAGGAACAGGGGCTCTTGGCAATAGGTCCTGTCTCACTCTCTCTCTCTCAATTATTGGTTCACTGGCTGGTCTCATATTTGTAAAAGTTTTGTTAAAACTCACCCAAGGAGTGTGTTCATTTTGTAAGAGGTGATCTAAAGTGTTTATACTGTGCAAGCATTGTGGAAGGTGTGTAATGGAGTACATTTTTACAAAAGGTAATGTGATGTTTACTGGTTTTGTTATGTTAAGAGTTAAAGTGACGTTCTAGGTGAAAGAGAATTATTATTTTGATAAGAGATGAACATATCTCTTATTGTGAGTTCTAATGTGTCTTGCTGCTAATTATAAATCATTGTGTATGTCATTGTGACTTGGCAGTGTTGTCTTTGAGAAAGTCTTAGAAAGACGTGAGTTTAACCTTTTTTAAAAGGGAAGGTAATCTTTTGAAAGACTGATATAATCTTTAAACATATTTTTGTCTTATAAATGGTGGTTGGTATATTTCCATTTTTGCATATTTCATTCTTATATGTCTGTGTTATCATATTACTATAACTTTATAATTACTGTGTCACAAAGTTATGTGCTGGTGATTACTCAGCATTTTGTTAGTGCATACTTATTATTGAGATTTCGGAAAATATTTATGTGGATTCCAGTTAGTAATATTTTGGTGAACATTTGTCTTGAGTGTAATTAATCAGGTATATGTTTAAAACTTGAGTGATAGTTAATGGGTTTGACCAAATTGCTTTCTTAATAAATTAAAGTTTTGTGAATTAAACGATTAAAAAATACTTAAATCTTACACTGTTATCAATTAATAGTAACTCTTTTTGAGATTGTAAACTCTGCATATAACTTTTGAACTTAGAAATAAATTTGTTTGTTTAAAGTCTTAAAAGCTCAGCGTTTCATTTTGACCACCAGTAATTAGAGAAATTAATGAATGTGTACAAGGTAAGTGATATACCTGTTTGTTCACCGAGACTTACCTAGGTAAAATAGAACCAGAGAAACAGTTATAGTGTTTGCTGAAGTGATACCCATTTTCCACTAGTCTGGATATAACTTATTAATTGTTACCTCACCCATAACTTGATAAAGTTACATTGATTTTCTCAAGTGATAAGTAAGTTTTATGGGATCACTGTACCTTTAGAGATTCAGTCATACTATCTTTGTTATGAGGTTTCAAGTATCTGGTCAATGTGAGGTAACTTTTGGTATTATTATTTGTGTAATAACCAGGTGCTTGATCACTTCAGACAATATATATATATATATATATATATATATATATATATATATATATATACTATATATATATATATATATATATATATATATATATATATATATATATATATATATATATATATATATATATATATATATATATATATATATATGCACACACAGAAGGAGACATGTCTATATATGGGTGAAAACATAAAGGAGCCTTTGCAGATAGGTTATTATTGACAGAAGTCAATAATAACCTATCAGTCCCATCCCATACAACGTGACTGCATGTCAACAACAACAGCCAAACCTCAGGGCCCTCTCGATATTTCTCTCAAAACATACCAGAAAAAAAGGAGGCCTAATCGACCTATTTCAGAGAATATGTTGTTGATCCCTTCAACAATAAATGCTCTTTGTTGCGCAAAAGAAAAACAAACTAAAAAAAACCCTCAATGGGATATTGCAACCCATTTCTTTCGTCTCCCTTAACAACCTGAACCCGCTTGGCACAAAGGTAAAAATAGACCAAATCAATATTTCGCTTAATCATGCGAATCGTGAGAACAGAAGCAACGGGACGCGCATTAGTTTGTAATCGACGTCATTAACTCCCAAGCATAAAGCAATATATTATTAACGCCATATTGATTTCGCAGAAACTTTAAAATAGGAGCGAGGCCTGTAAGGGCTGACACCAGCTTACTCAGGCACCACTTTGATTCAAATGCAAAATATTTCAAAATAAAGAATAACCCTGACATACTGTTTTATTACACTTTGAAAGATATCTCACACTTGTTTATCTCTCCAAGCATATTTCTTCAAAAAAAAAAGAAAGAAGCTTTATCAATCATGAGAGAGTAACAGAAAACTGTATCTAATATACAGGGATGTCAATGGAACAGTTTCAGTATAAAACAAATGGCATCACAACTAACAACATCAATATATTAAAACATCACATGATCGTGATGATAATAAGCATTCCTAAAAGAAACTAAAAAGAAGTGCCTATAGGATATCCAGTCAATTGCTGCTACTACAACAGGCACAAGCACATTTTGTAGAGAGAGAGAGAGAGAGAGAGAGAGAGAGAGAGAGAGAGAGAGAGAGAGAGAGAGAGAGAGAGAGAGAGAGAGTTTTTTTTACTAATTTCTTGCTCGCTACATAAAACGTTCTAACTGACAATATATTTATGTAATTAGAACTCGCTCATTAACCAAGCATGGATCAACTTTCACTGAAAGTCGAACTGATATCAAACAGCTCTACTGTCTTCCTTTTTTTTATTCCATTCTTTTCATCTGCCAAAGATATAAAAGTAAAGTCAACAGAGACATTAAAAAACTTGATTTAGCAATCATTTGGCGTAGTCTTAATCATTCAACGCGCAAGCCAGGTCAGATGGGTACTCTCTCTCTCTCTCTCTCTCTCTCTCTCTCTCTCTCTCTCTCTCTCTCTCTCTCTCTCTCTCTCTCTCTCTCACACACACAACTCACATGAAAATATAACTCCAATTAAAGACTTCCCAATTGACTGCCGTTATTAAAAGCAACATCTACCAATCGTAAATAAGTAGCATTAGACGAAGGCATAAATGTTATGAACTAACTTGACATAGCCATATCGAATTGGGTTACGGCAAAAAACAAAATCCTATTCCGGATGGAAAATGAAGCTAGTGCGTCAAAGCGCCGGCACTGCAGAGTAATTAAGAGAGGCAAAGTCAATAACACCATTATAAAAGGCAAAAGAAGCTTATACTGCAGTAATTAAAACTAAAATCCAGTCCCTGAAATAAAACAGCGATACTAAGACTGCGACACTGGTGAGGCTATATTAATGATGACAAGGCTGATTTGTTTCAAATCAGCGACACTTGCTTTAACTAAAACTGATATGAGGTCAAAGAAGAAAACTAATCAATCATGGAAATGAACTATTTATGAAAAGATTTGACCTATGTTAGAGAGGACAATACGAAAGCAAAAGAACATTTGTGAACGTAAAGCACCCATCAATTTGAAATCAATGATAAAATCAATTACTCAAGCCAATCTGTCAAGAATTCATTCAGCCTGCCAGTATCAACACTGGAAACATGTCAGTGTTATACACTATTCACCCTATCGCTCATGTTACGAATATTAAAATTCTCAAAAGTAAACATGGGCTTTGCTTTAATTATAATAATTAAATAAATACATATATACACATATACTTACACACATACACATGTACATATACTTACATATATTGATACCTATGTATGAATGTAAATATCAATTAAACCACGGGTGAAGAAATAATATACTGACGTCAATGGCATACAAATGACATCGAAACCGGTCAGGACCTACCCAGTATATAGTTTCTTCACCTGTGGTTTACCTGATATATACATTAATCTGTAAAAAGGATAAGAAAGCTTGATGTGTCTAGTTTTTCTGTTCTTCTGAAGTTTTATTTATTATTTGTTTTATTAAATATTTTTCAGAACTTCTTAAACTTAATAATGACTTTTTTTTCAGAACTGCTGTTGACCCATGGCTTCACTAGAAGAGAAAGGTTTACAACCTAGTTCACGAAAGAAGAACCACACAGGAATTTCACAGCCAGGTGGGTGAAGAAATTTAAGGAAACGAATTCTGTTATTGATAAACCACGGTCTGGAAGACCATGTGTTGATGAAGGAACTGTAGCATCTGTAGAACCATCCTCTGAAAGAAGCCCGAGAAAGAGTCTAAGACGAGCAATGGAGATGAGGCTTTCAGAATCTACTATGCATATGGTTCTGCGGAAAAAACTTAAAAGGAAAGTGTACAGAATCCAAATGTATCAGATGTTGTTAGAAGAGGATTTCCATAGGCGACTTATTTCTGTCACCAGTTTAATAAAAGAATTAATACTGATTATGCATTTTTGAATAATTTAATATTCTCCGACGAACCAACACTGCACATTAGTGACATGGTCAACAGGCATAATTGCCGTATTTGGGGAAATGAAAAGTCACGTGAATCTATTGAACATGAAAGAGATTCTCTCAAAATTATTGTCCTGTGTGCTGTGGGAAAGAATCGAATCTTAGGGCCATTCTTTTTCGAAGGCGTGTTGTTAATGGCGATAAGTATTTAGAAGTGCTACAAAACTACTTTATTCCTAAGCTTGAACAATTAGAAATTATAGAAAATACAGTTTTTCAACAAGATGGTGCATCTTGTCACTCTGCTCTGAAAGTTAGGCAGTTTCTCACCACATTTAACTCCACTGAATTTCTTTTTATGGAGATATGTGACATGTGAAAAGTACTGTTTATTCAATTAAGCCTCGATCTTTAGAAGACTTGAAAGCAAGGATAACTGATGTGATTGAAGGTATTACTGAAAATCAGCTGAAAATGTTTTCCAAGAACTACAGAATTGTATCTCCCTTTGTATTAGTAATGATGGTGGACATACTGAAAATTAACCACACGAATAAAAAATGTAGGTCATTCTTCTTTCTTATCCTTTTTACAGATTAATTCTAGCATGTATAGTTACGAAGCTACAAGTATTTCATATTGCATCATGACTTTATGAACACCCTGTGTGTGTGTATGTGTGTGTATATATATATACATATATATATATATATATATATATATATATATATATATATATATATATATATATATATATATATAGACTGATTACGCGTGATGACTGAAATTTCAGTCATCACGCGTAATGCACTTTAGGGACATCTGATTCCCAAAGGAGCTAGTACTAAACACGGCGAAATACATTTGACCCCAGGGACTAATACTAAACCCGGCGAAACAGTGTAGGTGACTCACTGTTTCGCCGTGGTTAGTACTAGCTCCTGGGGGGATCAAATGTCCCCTAAGTGCATTACGCGTGATGACTGAAATTTCAGTCATTACGCGTAATGACTGATTACGCATGTTGACTGTAACATATATATATATATATATATATATATATATATATATATATATATATATATATATATATATATATATATATATATATATATATATATATATATATATATATATATATATTATATATATATATATGCGTGTACACACATACATAACCAAAAACGTACATGCACACCATATTAGAAATAAGTTACCGACGACGGCCTTGAAATTTAAATTCTACTTGCACACATGCAAGTCACAGCCCGTCACGCCATAGATGGATCTGTCAAATCCAAAGTCTATTGGCCTTACCTCACTCGAAAGTGAGACAGTGAGAGAGTGAGAGAGCTTTATATTAATATAATTTTGTCCAATTATGAACAAATCGTACGCAAAAGTCAGTACCCACCATGGCCAATGAAAGGCAGACAGACCCCGTTCTCTTTCAACAAAACCCAAAGTTAAAAATTATTCTCGCGATAAACTGAATCAAGACATCCACATACATTTGTTATGAACAAATTACATGCTTCAGGAAATATTTTGTGTATGTAAGGCTATGAAAATATCAATGTAAGCAAGCAGCTTTGCTTTCATGTAAATCACACACGCCTACCTTTGAACACTCACTCAAAAATGTTTTGCAACCATACTTCAAAACTTTTCGGACAACAGCTTATAATACTAATAGTGACATATGGCGCTATTTGGCAACTCCGTTGCTCGCGCGTGAAACAACTCTGACACTACTGGTGCGTCAGAGAAATTACCTGCTGTCTCCCTTAAACCGAGTTCTTTTTCTGATATTGACGTCATGCTTTATTTGATTAAAGTATATATATTACTATAGTGCTTCAAAGGCCATCGGTGTTCTTATGTTTTAATATTTTCATCTCCAATGACCATCACTATCTTTGTTTTATCTTCTTCATATGTGTGAACTTTGTAGACATGGGCCTACGGCTGTTATACTGTAAGTTGAACTATTAGTCCTAGTAACATCAAGAATTACGACTTTTGTAAAGGTTTGCTGGCATATCATTACGAATTAAATTTTTCAAGAATATTATTTGAATGACTAACCCTTTGCATATTGCAAACTAGTGAATATATATATAGCCTATATATATAAATATGTAGAATATAATCGCACTTATATATGTGTGTGCCATAATTATGTGTAATTTCTGATTTCTTTCATTATGACTTAGGCCTATCATTTTGATACCTCTTTAGAAATTAACTAAAATGTAACGCCTATTTTTCTACTTCTTATTATCTAAACTTTGAAAGAATTAAAGTCAGAAAGAAGTTCAACATTAACGAAGTTAATGTTAAACGCCAGCAGTGAAGAAGACTACCAAGCTCATCAGTGTAGAATGTCTCCTCATTGCAAAAAATAGCTTTCTTCCAGAAATCATCGCCCACTGGATTATATTGTAACTCAAACCCTAGACACTCGTTTTCGTGTTTCTCTGTTATGAAGGGTTTCTTGGCAGGAATATGATAAAATAATATCTTGGTCTCATGCAGCCTGTTACGGATGGTTTGAGCATAATGTTCTCTCTGTACAGCAACATCGGTTGTCTGGGGAGCTAGGTGGAGAGCTCCTTCAATGATCACCCGATGATCATCTTCAACAGTAGTGCAACCATGGGGTTGTCTTCCACTTTTTACGATAAATTTATTATATTTCCTCTTCCTCTTTGTTGTCGTATCCATCTATAGAAGGTTGTTCTATTTACAGCAAGCTGCCGAGCAATATTTACGATAGGAACATTATTAGTCTCATGCAAGGCGCTAGTGATCGATGACCTGTGACATAATGTCGGTTACCCATCTTATCGGTGCAAGTGACGAGAAAGTTTAACTTTACTGCCCGAGTGTGGCGTCACACGAAAGCATACGACGTTATGAGATTTTTTCTTTTTTGTACTTTTGACAACGATTATAGTGGAATTATTTCTTTCTTTATATAAAAATATTCAATATTATATTTTATTAGTTAACAACCTTTTATTTGGATTCGAAATACAGTTTCTTCTTCGACTCTTTTACCCAATCATCTGACGCGAAATTTGTCAAAATGTTTCGTCATTTTTCGTAATATGAATTTTTCACTCACCATTCTATTTCATATTGTTAACTGTATGATTAACAACCAAAATCGAATAAGAAAAGCACATTTCCTTGCATATGTCAACAGAATAAATTATTGTTAGGTGAACGAAAACTTCTGGAACATGTTGCAATACATTTTTGAATGAGTGTACCACCTAGTGTGCCTACTGGTGCTGTGGCAGATGGGGAAAGCAAAAAGAATGCAAAACCTGACTGCGTGAGAAAGCATTACATGGATTAAAGGAAGGTATTCTCTATACATTGCGTGTGTATATCTAAAAGTACTGAATGAGAGATTCGAATGTATACGGAAATGCCTGCACATTCGACATTCGGACAATGAAGTGCTTAACACAATACACTTTTTGTGAAAAACATTAAGATGTGTTGCGTACAGTCACTCAAAAATGTTTTGCAACATGTTCCAGAAGTTTTCGTTCACCTAATAGTAATTTGTTCTTTTGATATTTACAAGGATATGTAATTTTCTTATTCGATTTTGGTTATTAATCATATTACGAAAAATGACGAAACATTTTGAAAAATTTCACTTTAGATGATTGGGCAAAAGAGTGAAAGAAGAAACTATATTTCGAACCCAAATAAAAGCTTACTGACTAATAAAATATAATATTGAATAATCACCAATGAAATTATATATAAATAAAGAAAGAAAGAATTCAACCATTATCGCTGTCAAAAACAAAAAAGAAAAAAACCTCATAACGTCGTATGTTTTCGTGTGACTCCACATTCGGGCTGGAAAGTTAAACTTAACTGTCCTGTCACTTGCACCGATAAGATGGGCGACAGACTCAGCCGCACCACAATCATTAGCTTGCATAAAACTAATGTTTCTATCGTAGATATTGCTCGGCAGCTTGGCGTAAATAAAACAACCATGTATAGAGGGCTACAACAACAGAGAGAACGAGGAAATACGATAAATTCATTGTAAAAAGTGGAGGACGACCCCACTGTTGCACTACTATTAAGGATCATCATCGGATGATCACTGAAGGAGGCATCAAGGAGCTCCGCCTAACTCCCCTGACAACCGATGTTGCTATAAAGAGAGAGCATTACGCTCTCCCTTCAAGTTGCTGCCCAAACCATTCGTAACAGGCTACATGAGACCAAGATATTATTTCATCATATTCCTGCCAAGAAACACATCATATCAGAGAAACACAAAGAATAAAGGTTAGGGTTTGCGTTACAATATAATCCAGTGGCCGATCATTTCTGTAAGCCATCTTTTGAGATGAGGAGGAGACATTCTCCACTGATGAGCATGGTAGTCTTCTTCACTGCTGGCGTTTAACAATAACTTAATTAATGTTGACCTTCTTGGTAATTTTAATTCTTTATACATTTAGATAATAAGAAATACAAAAATAGGCGTTATATATTCAGTTAACTTCATAAGAGGCATCAAAATGATAGGCCTAAGTAGCAATGAAAGAAATGAGAAATTACACATGATGACAGCATCATATATATATATATATACATACATATATATATATATATATATATATATATATATATATATATATATATGTGTGTGTGTGTGTGTGTGTGTGTGTGTGTGTGTGTGTGTGTGTGTGTGTGTGATTATATTCTATGTATTACAAAAATAGACGTGAAATCTGTTAGTCTAATTCAATATATTTTATATTAAGTTTCACTAATTCACAATATTCATAGGATTAGTCATTCAAAAATTTGATTAATAATAATGTGCTAGCAAATCTTTACAAAAGTCGTATTTGTTGATGTAGATAAGACTAATAGTTCAACTTATAACAGTCGTAGGCCTATGTCTACAAAGTTCACACATATGAAGGAGATAAAACAACGATAGTGATGGCATTTGGAGATGAAAATATTAAAACACAAGTACAGCGATGACCTCTGAAGTATTATAGTAACATCCTTTAATTAAGTAAAGTATGACACGGTAAGCAGTATCAGAAAAAGCCCTGTTTAAGGCAAACTGCAGGTAATTTCTCGGACCCACCACTAGTGTTCAGTTGTTTCATGCGCTTACAACTGAGTTGCCAAATAACGCCAGATGTCGCTATTATAAGCTGTTGTCCGAAAAGTTTTGAAGTAAGTTGCAAAACATTTTTGAGTGATTGTACATGGCAGTTTGATATGAGCAAATGATCCTTGCGTTCGTTAAAGCACAGAAACAAGAAACTACGTGATCTGATGAAAAAGTATATCCACAACAAGATGGTGTGTTTCACTTGCTATTTAACATCATCATGGAAGTAAAAATTTAGACAAAAATCAGACGACAAGAGGTGCGAGGCTGTGAAAGAGGAAAAGACGGTAGGATGATGAACACAATGATTGATGTAGATCGGTTGGATGAGAGAAGTTGTAGAGAACGATAAAATGTTGTGTAGATAAGAAATATGTGGGAGGGGGTGAATGTTAACGAGACTAAGGTCACGAGAATATCTGAAATAAGGACACTGGCATTATGAATATTAGTGACGATTAGCACAATCATATAAACTTACTTGGGATCATCATTAAGAATTATAGGAGATCGAGAGAAGATATAAGTAATAAGGTAGAGGACAAGTGACTTACCAACATCTAGAGCAACAATAGTCTACTAGAGGGAAATCTGGAACATAAGCACACTGTTGGTCCAAGTTTCCTGATGAGTCTTTTGCACAGAGACATGACACTGTTCTGAAACCTTTAACTTTTGCATATAAGTTTCGTCCACATGATGAAGTTGCAGAATAAGTAGAAAAATGGTTAACGTCCTCTTTTATCAGTGCCCTCGATGTGTCTTCTGTCTTCAACTTTTTTTTTAAGTTTCAAAAGCAACGAGAACTTGTATGATCTTAAAAGATTACTTCCATAAACATTTCAATGATCAATATCCATTTTTACAAGATTCTATCTTACATCACTTCCTATAGTGGACTAAGTTTGCAAGCAAACAATGCAGTCCTACTATAGAGAAACAAATTGGTATCAGTAATGTGTCTCCTCAGTGATATTTGATCTACTGTGAAATGAGAGTACATTAGGTACATGTCCTTTGCAATCTGCGCTCAGCCATGGATATCACATGACGATTCATGGCTTATGGATGGATGGATGGATGGATGGATGGATGGATGGATGGATTAAGACAATGGAGCCCAGCAGACCAGTCAGCGCTGAGCAGATAATGCACCAAACCAAAGTAAACACAATCATTCCAAGTGTCTAATAAGTTAGCATTCTTATCTTAAATTTCCATCATGAAAATTCGTGCATACATATTAGCATTCTTATCTTAAATTTCCATCATGAAAATTCGTGCATACATATTAGCATTCTTATCTTAAATTTCCATCATGAAAATTCGTGCATACATACATTGCATGAATTTTCAAACTTTTACCTCAAGTTTTAAAAAAACATAAACTAGTACAGACTTCGTTACGTATAGTGACTATCGTTACGATTCTACCTATTGCAAATTTCAATTGACATAATTTTACTAACAATTACCGAAATGTAAGATGTATAGCAGTACCTGAATACAAATTGTCAGAATCAAACTGACGAATGAATATGAACTGGCAATGATCAACTCATAAGTTATTCCAGAGTACTGTTGAAAATTCATTCCGATTTTCCGCGCATTTTATGTTTCAACCCTTTACTTAATCGTTCCCCTGTAATTTCCTGTCCTTTTTTTTTATTTCCCTTTCATTTTCGTCTTTACTCTCGATTTTAACATATAAGATGCACCTAAGAGAGACGTCTGTTGACGTCTATTTCTAATTAGGGAATCAAAATCAAACATGTAACTGAATACTGAGATAAGCAGACACAGAAAAAGATATTACTAACTCTTTTCGACAGCAAAAATACCAAAACCTGTTTGTAACTGAAAAGCATTAGCAAGAACAGTGGCCGCACTCAAAGCCCTCTTGCAGCAGAACAAATTACCCACCGATCACCACTGAAACTCGACGATCCAGCACCGTACTTTTCACACTGCTGACCTATCTAGCCAAAGGTTTGGTTTAACGAACTCGTAGCAAACTTTTACCCCCGCAATATCCCACACGTAAATGTTATAGCAACAAATTAATGGGCGACAAAAAAAAAAAAAATATATATATATATATATATATATATATATATATATATATATATATATATATATATATATATATATATGTATATATATATTTTACTTAAAATAGCAAAGTTTAATTGGGTCATATAAATACAGGATGATAACTGTGGATATTCTGCCTGATCATCCCTCCACCCTCCACCTCTAAATTCTACATTTGTGTAGTACTTCATTGGATGGGTCAATATCGTACTCGCCTAGCACTCTCCTACGCTCGCGTTCGATTCTCCGGCCGGCCAATGAAGAATTAGAGGAATTTATTTCTGGTGACAGAAATTCATTTCTCGCTATAATGTGGTTCGGATTCCACAATAAGCTGTAGGTCCCGTTGCTAAGTAACCAATTGGTTCTCAGCCACGTAAAATAAGTCTAATCCTTCGGGCCAGCCCTAGGAGAGCTGTTAATCAGTGGTCTGGTGAAACTAAGGTATACTTAACTTTTTCTACAATTTTGCTTTTTTCTTTGTTCTTAAAGGGTGGAATTCAGTAGCAAAGTGCCTTTCCAGGAATCGTTTTTTTTCAAGCGACGAGGAGGAGGAGTAGTTGGGGTAATGTTGTAAAACGCAGAGCAAATACGCCTGCAATCCCATAATCTGCACTGTTAGTGCAAAAATACAGAAACCAGCAAATCTTTATTTCTTAAGCTTTTAAATGTGCCCGGACTTCGTACCGACGTAACGAAATTCATGCAGGCGTTTTGAAAAGGGTGGTCGACGTGCAACTTATGAGCCTTGTGTGGATGTTAATGAATCTAAAAAAGGCTTTACAAATTTTCTCCACCAGAAGCTCAATGTGGCAAAGACACCCGTTTTCTTTCTAATAATATTATAACAACAATACACAGAACACTGCAAAAATAAAACATAATAAAGGTAATTTCATAAAAGAAAAAAGCAAGTGTAGCAATAAGTAAAACAAAGGAATTGCTACCAAACAAACACATTCAACCAACATTTTCATAATTTTCCTAAAAGGAAAAAAAAACATGTGAAGCAATAAGTAAAACGAGGCATTTGTTACCATACAACAACATTCAACCGACACTCATAATTTTTGTAAAAGGAAAAACAAGTGAGGCAATAAATAAAACAAGGCATTTGTTACCAAACAACAACATTCAACCGACACCTTTATGAATTTTGTAAAAGAAAAAAAAGTGAAGTAATAAATAAAACAAGGCATTTGTTAAGAAACAACAGCATTCAACCGACACCTTTATGAATTTTGTAAAAGAAAAAAAAGTGAAGCAATAAATAAAACAAGGCATTTGTTACTAAACAACATCATTCAGCCGAACCTTTCTTGCTACCAGTCCTAATATTAGTAGCTTTCGTGTAAAAGAATAAAAATAGATTATGTTTCTCTGTATAGAAGATCACAATAAACCTCTTGTGCCACTTACAATCCACGACAATTCAACCAAGGCAATAATAGTAGGGGTCGATTCGTTTTTACTGTGCTGTTGCTCGACTCATTTAGATAACTCGGAGCTTATATAAGGAGTTTGTTCAGCTCAGCTTTTCTGACATTTCACACTGGGAAATTTTCAGATTCTGTTTTGTGATTTACGTACAGTACATATCTTGTTTTTCCTTTCTTACTGCCTTATATAAAAGACTTTAAACACTGAAACCACATTTACCGAGTTCTGCTTCTCATGTCTGTTTCACCAATCACAATGCACTTGAGTTCTGAATGATGCTTTTTTCGGTCAAAAAGACAATCAAATTCCCTCAATGACAACGCTTCCTTTCACTGTTTTACCCCCGGAGGGGCTCTTACGGATTTCATTCGTATCAATGATGTCCCAATCCGATGTAAACTAATTACTATAAAACAAGTTTTCAAAAGGCACCATACTTAAGGAAATTTTATACCTCACTCTGCATTCTGGGGAGCCTCATCATTTAGTTTATAAGAGCGTAGTTTTAGTAATGAAGTTTCCAACAAAATTTTCACCGGCCCTGCTGCTACACAGAGTATTCAGTTAATCATTTTACACTCTGATCAACAAGTAGTGTTTCATAAGCTCACTGAGCAAGGTCCGTACGTGAATGAGCTCTTTCATTTGTTTAACTTCCACTTATATTCTAATCACACTCGGTTAAAAATAATTTTTCAATTCAGACTACCAATGACCTCTACAATATACTCAAGACTTTTTTTGACTCAGTCCATGCCAAATATCTTTTCCTACATGGAACTAACCAAAATATCTACTTCAATTTAACTCTTCTTTTTCTCAAATTGCTTTGCACTAATTTATCTCACCTATTCATACTACCAACAGCAAGTTTCTTTACGATTTACATCAAAACGATCTTAGCCCCGTTCACATTAAAAATCCACCCCCCGCCTTTTTATTTTTTTAAGGCTAGTACAACGCAAAGAAACAATATAGGTAGCCTATTCTCTTCACGCTATGGCAAAATCTTTCCTTTGGATTACAATATTGTTTGGGGTACGTAACTTTGGCGTTGCGATTTAAATCAGGTGTGTTCTATTCATAAGAGGTTTCCCTGCTATACTTCAAAACATATTCACCACAATTATTTCGATAATATATATTCAGTTATTCATTTCACCTCTTGAACGTGAAAGAATTTCCCTTTTCTATGACAAGGTCACAGGGCAGTTTAAGCCAGAATAAAGATCCTGGTCTCATTAAATTTCAAACATTAGTTTCAACCGAATAAACGCCAGCAACAACAAGCTTATCAGCCTATGAAATTTTCTCCTTCGTTTTGCCTTCCTGATAATCTTGATGCATTTACAATTTTTCACAATATAAACAGTCCTAAATATTCTCTCTCTCTCTCTCTCTCTCTCTCTCTCTCTCTCTCTCTCTCTCTCTCTCTCTCTCTCTCTCTCTCTCTCACGAAGAATAGTATTTTCCCTGCTGTACTTTTCGTGATCCATACATTTAGTAACCATAGGATTCTAACAATGGAACCTTGTTTACTGACTTCCACTAAAAGTATTCTCCTTAATGAGATTTTTTACCCTAATTTATATAGAACCTCTTATCCCATGTTTTTTCTATAATCAAGTTTAGACCTTTAACATGTCCATAAAACCTTTTATCCTGTGAGCGTCTGCGTTTCCCTCGCTCATTTCTATCAAACGCGAGGTGTTAAGATCTGATCAACGGAAGCGCATCATTTCCATTTCATCATATTCACTTATAATCAAATCTAACGAAGAGAACATAATCCTAGCTACCTTCAACAATGTGTTCTGAGCATTAATACAATAACCATCAAGGCGAATGGTATTCATTATTATTAGCCTTGTCGATCTAAGAAACAAAGAAGAATGACGGTAATCAGGACACTGATAAATGGAGAATAATTTGTAGGAAACTGTAATTATTACAGCAGTTTCACGTCATTACGTTTCCTTTTTATTTCGTAATCCCAACAAAGCAAGTGGTTACAAAAACTTATTTATTGTCATAACTACCATAATTACCAGAGCCACTACCTCCAAAAACACATGATAAGAAATCTTTACTTCGACTAAATCAAATGATAAAAGATTTGACTAAACCACTGGGTATTCAACATGGTAAGTTAACACCACAATGATAAATATTCTAAAATGATAACAATTAGCAACCAAAATCAGTATCGCAACACTTATTATATTAAACAATAACGCTTTCAAGCAAAAAAAAAAATGCTTGAAACTGCCAAGTCCTTACCTAGTGGCATTAAGCAAAGAAGCCCACATCATTGAGCAATACAGTTAGCCTACACAGTTCCAAAATTGGACTAAGCTGTGGTTAGGAAAGAACATTTCGTTCTCCAATGAATAAATATCAAGGACAATGTGTTTTAAGTGCAAGTAAGAATACATGCATTCCAAATGCGTCCCAGCCTTACTGATGACACATGAACAATTTCACACAATGCACGACTTTCACTCAGTAACGGTGAGGTAAGAGCAGTAACGCGACATGGCCATCTATTTACCTTTAAACTTTGCCAACTGAACGAACAGAACTTCGTGGACTAAAACGTTGACCTCTGGACCTCGGCGCAGGCTGTAGGTAATCGCCGCCATAAAGCAACTCGTTACTAATTAACAGAGGCAGAAGGCTAGACAACGCGCCGAATGGTTCACACCATCCCCCTCCCCTCACCACCCGCTAACGGTAGACACTAGCAACGCCCTTGACCTAAATTGATGGAATAGATACGGCAAGCAAGAAAATCTAGGACTCCAACGGGATCCTCTTGTGCCATACAATTTAGCACTGCGTCAAACGCAAATTTATAACACGTGGGTCCTAGGAAACGCAAAGATTTATCGATAAATTATTCATGACCAATAATAACAAAACACAAACATCACCCACTACGTTAACTTATGGACCGGACCGCTCCATCGTTGGTACGAACTACTTGCTGCATCCTCTGTAACAACAGTTTATCCAGTTACATCTTCGCACATTCATAAGGAATATCTAAAGGAACAATTCAACATCTGTTGAGAACAGATTGAAGCACAGCGGTCGACGTCTCACTGCTAGGAAGACTTCCACGGTTATGAATGTGGAACTTTTATACACAAAAACAGAGCAATATTTTAGTAATGAAAAACAGATCTCAGGAAAAAGGAACTAAAATACTATTTATACAGATCTAAGAGGTCTCACGAACGATATTTAGCCCTCCGGTAGCATTGGATGATAATTTTTCAAGACTGATTTGTAAGTACACAAAAAGTAGTAGCTGAGCCAAAAAAAAAAAAAAAAAACTGAAAACTATACACCCACTTCTTTATGAGACTTATTCATATTGCAAATTCTGAGGTTCTGGGAACTATTCTCACACACATCTGAAGGAAGCTTTAGTATATGATCCATCAATTTCTAAATTAAGAAACCACAGATGTCGGCTGGTGAAACGAAAAAAGAACAGACTGAATATCTGACTGGTAGCTAAATAAATACACAACAGGAAAAAACAAAAGAATAAAAATTAGGATCTAAGACAAAAAACAAAAAGTCATTTTTTTTAAGTCAGTATATAGGCTAAGCCAATTGAATTTGTATCCAATACCTCGATTGTACTCAAAATAAAATAAACAAGCCCATGACTATCTTCAAAAACTCGACAGAAGGCCAAGGACAGACTCTACACAAAGGAAGAGAAAAGGGAAAAAGAAGAGCTATAACATCCCGCACCACCGCAATTTACCAGAGACGCCACTCCAATAACCCAAGCTTTGTTTCCGTGAATTCAAGATCAAATAATTTACCCAAGTCCCTCAATCTGGAAGAATGTGAAATACCAGAGAGAGAGAGAGAGAGAGAGAGAGAGAGAGAGAGAGAGAGAGAGAGAGAGAGAGAATGAATGTGGATGATACAAGAAAATGACTGGAGTGAAAGATCTTAGTGGGCGGGAATGGGAGCGGGTGGGTGGAAGGGTAATCGAAAGTTAAGGGCGGAGACAAGCAGGGAGTCACAAGAAGAGTCTTTTGGCAGACGCAGGGGTCGGCCGGGGTCATGGCCCCGGTCTAGACCTAAGGTCACGCAAGTTTTTAAGCAGTTCGCTTGGCAACAGACTCGAATGACACCAAACATCCAAATGAGCTAACCGAAGCGCTTAACTACTACTGGCAACAGCCTCTCCTGGCCTCGGCCATCATCACAACTTGCCTTGCCAAGCAGATCTTATTATAATTAAGACTGAAGTACAGCAAGGATTGACTACATTTAGAACCATCAATCATCAATGGTTACCTCAACCAAACAACGCTAACTTTATGCAGCTTTTTTTTTGTTTCTTGAACCCAAGTGCAAGTGGCATGCGCCAGTCTTGTGTAGAGTCCACGACTGCAAAAATTTCCTTTTGGAAGCCAAAAATTATTCGAACATTTCTCTCGTTATGACTCAACAGATCAATGAAATCCTGGCTGCTTGTTCCAACATATCAGGCTCGTAAGCACCAGCTAATGAAAGGGGAGGAGGAGGAGGAGGAGGAGGAGGAGGAGGAGGAGGAGGAGGAGGAGGAGGAGGAGGAGGAGGGAGGAGGAGGAGGAGGAGGAGGAGGAGGAGGAGGAGGAGGAGGAGGGGATAAGAGCAGTCTCATTCAATCCTCTTGACTTTGAAGAAGAGGGAAGACAAGTAGTGAAGCGGGGTGGGAGGTAGAGAAAGGTCATCCAATGAATGACGATTATTAAAAGAGGAAAGGATTCTCCGCAGGATTTAAGGGGAGAAGATAATTATGGCAAGGATGGAAATGAAGACTAACGACGTCTATGCTGAAGGACGCAAACAAGGATGGACGGTTCTTAAAGTATACAAACATGTTTCGCAGTAACACGACACGACCATTCTTCAGCCCAAACCCAAAGGTAACGAAGAAAAGCCTTATCATTACTCTGACGTAAATTGTCTCAGCGTAATACAGCAGGCGCTAAAAAAAAACATGTAAGCGAGAGAGACATACATCAAATTAATACCTAACATTTTAAACCGATTCAATTTACTGATATAATATTTAACATAAATCAAGTGAAAAGATATGGTTGTAGCAGTTTATAAATGCGTATTCATTTATAAACAGCAAGCATTCTAACACAAATTCACTTCTGTCATACAAAATCCTTCCAATATCAAAAACCATACGAACTTCAATCTGAATTCTTAGATTTTCCACTCACATTTCACCCAAGGGGACTGGTAACCTCTTGTACATACCTATGACTAAGTCTACCACTTTGAGAAACTTCATGGTATGTAAAGTTAGTCACTTCGATTATGTAACAAGGGAGGTTAAAACAGAGTCCATATATTAAGGAGCGATTTTAAAAGACCAATTTTGGATACTTGTAACTAATCCATGAGCGCTTATATATCAAGAAAACCTAACCGAGTTATCAAAATTGGGATGAAATCACTCATTTTCACTTCGTCATGGGATCCCAAAGGGCGTGTTCATACCCATGAGCGTTAATTCAGTCGACAAGCTGCAGGCTCTCATTCATGAAGGATTAACTCAACAAACCTAAAATAGCCAACCAGGATAACAGGACTGTTTACACACATTTCAGTTTATACAGAGGTTGCTGACACGATTTTAGTCTGCAACAAGATGCCTCAGGTCACAGAAGGGCAACATGTAATAAATAATTATGATACCACAAACGGAAACGAACACAAACACACACACACACCTTTCATGTCGGAGTGTTTTTGTATTTTTCCACTGATATTGCATATGCGCAACAATCCACAGACAAACCGAGCGACGCAAAGTTCGAGACAAAAGCCTATAAATATCGACACAAAAGCCCACCAGTGTCAGAATCACACACACGTCTAAAGATAAGCGTTAAAACCATTTTCAACCCACTCGAGGGGGACACAAATGAAAAAGAATACAAAACATATTAAAATAAGAATGCAAACTAAATTTTATAATTTCATTTCCATATGAAATCTTTTTAGCGCTGTATAGTATATCTCACCATGAATTAGCCTGATTTATAAGAAAATTTTGCTTTAGTTCACACGCAAAGTTGTTTCTACGTGCAAACGTACCCATTCAAATTAGTTTGAATCGTATCTAACGGAGTTTTTATTCAGGAAAAGTTACAAGCTCTCTTGGACAAACAGTCCACATTATCAAGTATCCGTACAATGTACGGATACTTGATAATGTGGACTGTTTGTCCAGGAAAGCTTGTAACTTTTTCTGAATAAAAAACTCCGTTAGATACCATCCAGTTTGAATGAGGTCCTTTTAGTATATAATTCTACTAATGCACAGAAAAATTGTGTATGTGATAAAGTATATATATATATATATATATATATATATATATATATATATATATATATATATACCTATATATATATATATATATAGACAGTATATATATACATACGAATACGCATATTGCAAGAGCCAGGGAGAAATGTGACAGCCACTAGGACCTAGCACTTTAGTATAATTAAAATACACTTTTTCAGGGTACATTAATAAGTGAAAGACAACTGAGGGACGCCAAAAAATGGAAGTGAATATGGAAATAAAATTAAAATAAAAAAGAAAAAGTAGCAGCAACCAAATAGCATAGTTAAACAAGCAAATAGTCCACAGCCCAATGCAATACACTTACATGAAAAGTGGTCTTAAAAGAAAAAACAGCAAAAAGCAGTTAACATCATTTTGAATTGCAGAACGATACCTTATGTAATCCAGTTCTCCTAAATCCTCGCTAATATTTAAAATATAGTCTGGCTTAATTTTTTATTATTCTGGATTCTATAATATTTCTTATATATGTATATAATAATATATATACAGTATATATATATATATATATATATATATATATATATATATATATATATACATATACAGTATATTGACCTATTGTTGCAGTAGTAACAAATTCGCCTAATTACCTAAACGGTTAGTAAGGGCAGATATGAGCACTATCCTTTACAAACTTTTTATGTTTCTACTTACCCTGACCACAGTAGTCGTGTAGGTACCAAGAGTCAAATAGGCTACAGTAAATTACAGAAGGGGTCCTGGGCTAGCCTAGCATCATGGCAAATTATTGGCAAAGAATAGGAATTGGAACCAGCTCCTCTAAGCGAAAAAAACGGATATATATATATATATATATATATATATATATATATATATATATATATATATATATGTATATAATTACAGTATATACAGAGAGAGAGAGAGAGAGAGAGAGAGAGAGAGAGAGAGATAGGCGATTTTCAAAATCCATCTGTTGGTTTTATAGCGGAACAATCCAAGCTTTCTGGAAACCAACTTTGCTCTCACGAAGGCTAAAAATGTAAGCTTAAAGCAAAATATAGGAACATGCTTATAAATCAGTAATCATCCTGTTAATGATTCCTGTTTTAGAAATGTAACCCAACCATATAACAGTCCCTCCCTGCATTTCTGAAGTCGCTTTTCCCCAAGGTCTGGTGAAATCTCAATCGCTCAACTGGCTCTGCTCCCTGACATACTGCTTATTCATAGTTAGCTCCTTAATCGCTTAATAGGTTTTTTTTTTCAGCACCGTTGGAGCAATGTGTCGTTGTAGCTTCCGTTACTTTTTTCTGGATCTTAATCATCCTCGCTAAGCTTCAAGGCTACATTGTCTACCATTATGACTGTGTCTGCCGTGCTTTTGGTGAATTCTTTTGCATGCATGCATATATATATATATATATATATATATATATATATATATATATTCATTCCATTTATTTCAGGTATCAATATTTTGTTGCAAGAGGTCTTGTCATTTATGCTCTAATTTTTCTTTGTATTTCAGCAACTTACATAATTTTAATTTATTTTCTATTTCGTATGTTTCCTTCTTTAAATTCAATTTTCAAGGTTAATGAACCATATTTTGTTTTAGTTTACGACTTTTAACGCTTATGAGTGAATAAATATTTTTGCAGAAAGCTTAGTTTGCCTCCTCAATAAATATATACTTCAAATGTTGAATAATTGCATTTCAATCGCTTTTATGACAAACGAGATGATTCAGTCATATATATATACATACATATACATACATACATACATACATACATACATACATATATACAAATATATATATATATATATATATATATATATATATATATATATATATATATATATATATATATATATATAATCAAGACATTTCTCCTAACAGCGGGTGACTCAACGAAAAAGTAAGTCATGCCCACATCCATGCTTTCACTACAGAATTGTCGATGAATTCAGACAGCTTTCACAATATTAACTACTTCATGCACTTACACAAAAGGCTTGTTATAAGCGTGCGGAACTCCTATACATGGTGGACCACTCATTCCCATCCTGCACATTGACCTTTCTGAATATTTAGGGCATTCCTTTCAGTACAACTCCCACACCATCTAACTAGCACTTTCTAGGCCTTATGTTCCTCCTTGCTCCCATTGCTTCTAAAGATACGCTCATTACACCAACTACATAGTAGAGAGTTCACTCAAAGATCCTTTACACATTCCCGTCTGGCTTCCAAGGAAACTGTCTCTTCCCAATCTTCTGCACACATACACTGCTACCTTACTTGTTTCAACTGTTCCCTGACTCGCCTCTTGTCTTATCCTAGTTTTATTCGTTATATCTGATCCCAAACATCTGAACTAATCAGCTCCTCCCGTCCTTCCAACATTCATATTAACAGTCATGGCTCCATCTCCCTGTTTTCCAGCTACCTCGTAACCTTACTTTTTCTTACTTTTGCCCTCACATTTCTCCTCTTGTAAACACTCAGTTTCTCCTGCAGTTTCGTTTCACCACCTCCAATCAGATTATATCATAGGCAAACATCAATAGTTGCAGTACACAAATAAAATGAATACATTATAAAACTGGTACATGTACACATACTCGTGTTTTTAAGCGAGAATTATTTTATGAGTTCTGCAAATTCAACATCAAAATTAAAAGTTTGATGCATTACCTTAAACAATGGCGATCACTAAAAATCGACCTAAAAATACTAGTGAGGCAGTTACTATCAGCCTAAGGAAGCCTAAGGAGTTACCACTCTGAAATGTCATCGGTAGAAGAGACGTCTCTACAGCCATTTAAAATGAATACACACTGTTCTCTCCAAAGAAAGTATTGGAGAATTATGTTGTTTAATCATTAGCATTACAACCATTCTCCAGAGGCCTTTGCATCTTGGCAGAAGTCAAAAAGCCAACCTCGGCGTTTGAATTAAGTAAAGATTATCCACAGAAAATATAGGTCCAACATTTTCCTGACACCCGAAGCAGTCGCAACGAACTAACTCAAGTCATCTCAACATTCCAACATCCTATGGCCACACGCTAACTTCCAAAGCACTACGAGCCCCACAACCAAATTACAACAAGTAATAAATACACCCAACCGATGCAGTGCCATGCCATCAATCGCCAAGATACCAATAAACACAGCAGGACGCAACATGGTCTCCCTGAAGCCATCAAGTTCAAATAAATGAAATAACAATTTTGACGAAAGAAGTTAAGAGTAATGCCGCTGAAAATGGGCGAGTTGCATGTGATGTCGCAATATCCAGTGAATACATCTCTTTTGCAATGTTAATAATGTATGTACAGTATGCATGTATGTAAGTATGCAAGTGCGTATATGTATGTATGTATGTATGTATATGTATGTGTATATATATATATACATATACATATATGTACACATATATGCATATATATATATATTAAACGAAAGTTATTAAATTTACCTCCAATAAATACAGTAAGTCTACAAGACGTGCATTCCCGGCATTTTAATGTGTATCATTTAATGTGAGTTATGAAAACTTACTCCTATGTTTGTTTCTGCATACCTTATTGAGTTGGCACAATGAGCTCTTGTTTGGATTCTCAATATTTATATAAAAACTCCTTAAAACAAATAATGATAAAATTCATTAAAATGCAAATAACACGTTAGGATGACCGTCTGTGTAGTATAATCGAACGAATAAAACACCCTTAACAAAAGCTGAAGAATTTCCCCAATACAGAACTAGCGGAACGGATAACTTCAATGTCAGTATAGAATCTTCCTTCGCCTATAACCAAAAGAAACAGAGGAGAAAAAGGTTATCAAATCCCTCAAGCTATGATACCATACACAAAAATAAAAGTGGGTAATCACACGACAAACCCATATCCCACAGAGTACCCAGTGCCACCCCAATGCCTAAAACAGAACTCATGAGCGGCAGGCTGTCAACGCGACCCATTTTACAAATTTACTTCTGCTGCGGCCCACCTGTTACCAGCCTACAGCCATATTTTCAGAGAAATACATTCTAAATCCAACCTACCGTCACACCAATAAAAAAAACATCGTTCACTGGAAAACATTAGAATAAAAAAGTATGAATATATATATATATATATATATATATATATATATATATATATATATATATATATATAATAAATATATATATATAAAAATGTATATATGTGTGTGTGTACCATATACATATATAATATATATGCATATATATACACATACATACAGACATAATACATATACTTATATATACATACACTCATAACATACGAAATTACATACGTTAAGCTTAAATCGTGGATGAACCCCTACGCAGAAAGCTCCCATACCTGCCACACAAACACTCTCCATTCACATTTGTTTTTCATGCTTACCAGGGCCCCCTAATTATTAAGGCCCTTCCTTCCTATAACCTCTTTTAAACCATCAGTCCTACAGTTTCGAGGTGTTCCTCTCCTCTCCTTCTCACTCATAACACTTCGAAATTATAGACTCTTTTCACCACCTATCGTCATGCATTCTTTCCACATAACCAAACAACTTGAATTTATCGATTTATAACAGTTTGGTCTGACTACCTGGCACTGGAACCGTTCTGTTCTTCAGTACCATGATGACAATTATTTAAAAGGTAAAACTGTGGTAAATTAACTGTTAATATCTTTTTACATTCTATTACGTTATCAATATCGTTATTTCAGATCTCTTTTATGGTACCTTCACTTCCATAAGTCTTACCCACAGACATTCAGGACTTTCCACAAGTCTCTTCCCTACGCCCTGTTCCCTGTTCCTACTTCATCTCTTTTAACTCACTCTTTCATCCTTGTATCATCCGCTCTATTTTCTCTCAGTACCTAAACAAATCAACTGCTTTCATTCCTCCACCATCCACAGTAACATTCACCGTTCAATTTTCATGGTTTCCATTTATTTTAGATTATCCTTGCCAATATTTCCTCCCCACTTTCTCCTATTGCAAATCCTTTCAAAGTTTTTCTAGAGTTTCTGCAGTTTCTCTTCACGTTCCTCATTTAGTACTGTGTCTAGTGTCATCAACCATTCCACTTTACATTGATAACTCTTTTCTTATCACATAACTCTTAGCCTAAATGTACATGCCATTCTCTGGTTTATCATATCACTTCATCTATACAGCTACGGAACAGGAATTGCACTTTCCACATTGCCCCTATACTGAATCAATTGACAACACCTTCCCCATAATGTACATTCAAAATTCAGACAGCATCTCTTATCCAAAGAAAAATTTATTCATTCGGCTTTCTTTTATTTTATCATTTGTAAATACACTACTTTACATAAATGTATTTTTATTTTATAAACATATTCATTATTATTATTTGCATTATTATTATTATTATTATTATTATTATTATTATTATTATTATTATTATTATTACTCTGAAGATGAACACTATTCATATGGAACAAGCCCAAAGGGGCCACTGAATTGAAATTCAAGCTTCAAAAGAATCTGGTGCTCATTAGGAAGTAAGAGAAGGTAAAGGAAAATACAAAAAGAAGAGATCTCACTCATTAGAAAAAAAAATAAATTAGTAAGTATATGAAAACGTATTACAATGCAAGGGCAATAGCATTAGGGTAGTAATTTTTTGCATCTTTATCCCACCACTTAATACTTTTGTTCTCTCTTCCAACACTATACCCACAACTCTCCCTGATGTCCTTACGGCCTGACCTAATTCCTCTTCTAATCCTCCCGTCTCCCTTCTCTCTAGCTCTCAGTCCATCAATCTGGTCACTATAGGCTCTTCTCACCAAATGAAGTTGTCTCAATTATATCTGACGCCACATTTCACCCCTTCCTCCCCAACTTTAATTAATTTGACCCTATGTTTCACAAAAAAGTTAGTTATAGCTCTAGCCAAGCCTCTCCTCACCACTACTTCAGTCAACTCGTTCTTCCATCTGCTCTATACTAAACACATGACTTAGCAGACTATTTTCCCCTCATCATTTTATTTTTGCTATGTACTTGTAAACCAAGCAAACCAAAAAAAAAAAATATTCCATTCTCGTTCCCATTACTTCTCTGCCACTTACTCTGCATTTCCGTCACCTAGCACATCACCCTCTCATGTCCTCCAAACCCAGCCAGACAGATATTCAGACTTCCTACAAGATTCTATTAATCTTTCACAATTGTCCTTTTTCATACAAATACTGTATTATTATAAATCTTTCTCCAATCACACTTATGTGAATCAATGTTTTCAGATGGTTTGGTCAATTGAAAAGAATGGAGGACAATACTTTGTGAAAAGGGTGCATAATTCGATAGTGTTTGGGCGAAGGTGCTGAAGAGATAAAGAAATGAGACACTGAAACAGGTTATGCGAGCAGAGTCAGAGTTGACTGTGGCACTTTGTATACGGGAATTCGCCACACTGCTCACGAGTGTTCTGCAGCAGCAGCTGCTACGGAGGTTTTCTGCCCCCTGACTTCATCCTTGAATATAAAATTAAATGCTGAATGAAGTAGCGACACTGCCTTGGTATTCTCTAGGGCTACTTCTATTAGGGTAACAATTATTGCTTGTATATCTATACATATGAGAGAGAGAGAGAGAGAGAGAGAGAGAGAGAGAGAGAGAGAGAGAGAATTTGATCTACTTTCCATGTCATTTACAGTTTTTAGTTTTTTTTTTCCAACTTTTTATATTTCGTCCTCTGGCCGTTCCGCTGCTCTTCCGTCCCCGAGGGAAACTTTGCAGATCTTTCCACCTTGAGCTGTTATTACAGACGCATACCATCTGGTAGAGAAGTGATTTCTCCTGTGCCTTGGTAACTGTCTCGAATGTATTGTTTTTCCAGCCTTGACAGAGAAAGAAGGTGGAGGGGGAGGGGTTACAACCCCACCCCCTTCCACCCTCTTTCTCTCTCAAGAAAGGGTTTATAAATACTTTTTAGCCCTCACCCTAAAACATAATCCCTTCTGCTGTGAAACTTGAACTTTGCTGGAAGATGTGGTTTGACTTTCGGCAATATTATCCTCATGGAACAGCCCACCTGAGGGTATATTGGTTTATTTCTTGATATTTCAAGATGTGAAGTGTGTTGCCTTTCACAGAGGAACGAGGAATTTTGAAAGCTTTGCGGTGATAGCCTAATTAACTTGATCAAATTTCAGATTCCAAAATGACGAACGGATGAAAGAATAGACTTTAAAATAAGAATATTGGACGTAAATAGAAGTTCCTTGGAGTGGGTTAAAATATTCACTGTCGTCCTTGAATCAAAATAAAGATTCAGATGAATGAAACTGAATCTAGGGCATGAAAAATATATTGAGCATAAAATTATCTTTTTCTCAGAAAGATGATGATATGTGTGTCATCATTACTAAAAATACATGGAAGAGCACTTTCGTACATTTACCTCCATGGACGAATACCGATGGAGGAGAAATATCCTGTTATGTTTCATTATCCAATCTCGCTTTACAAACGGAATTTCATCTAATTAAGCCGTTACCTTTTATTATCCAATCTTACTTACAATACTGAATTTTATCTAATCAAGCTGTTACCTTTTATTAACCAATCTCGCTTAAAATACTGAAATTTATCTTATTATGCCCTATTATCCAGTCTCACTTAAAATACTGAATTTTATCTAATCTAATTAAGTTTTGTTTTATTATCCAATTTCGAGTAAAATACTGAATTTCATCTGATAAAATTGTTACCGCTTTATTATCCAATCTCGCTTAAAATAATGAATTTTATCTAATTAAGAACTGTCTATCTTCAGCACTAAATGCCAGCATAAAGAACTCAAAAGATAAATACCAACACCAAAGTCTGTTCGTTTTACAGTTTTTCTGACCGTATCCCATTTCGTTTGTCGTTGCTCACTTCCTCGTAATCCTGCAACATTTTTGTTTCCTTGATATAGGTAATTTTCGGATATTTTGTTGCAACGTCGCTTTTGTTCAGGGGATTTTGAGTTTTGCTCGCCGATGAAAAGAATGGCTTTCCCGTTCAAAAAAAAAAAAAAAAAAAAAGTGGTCTTTTGTGCTTTAAATCCCCATCGGTATCCACAAATTTTTTCCGCTGATAGAGATCTTTTTTTATACTATTTTTTTATTTATATTAAATAAATGTGAATACGTGCAGGGTATTCGTAGATTCTTGTGTGTAAATATATTTAACCAATTCATTCAGGCTTCTGTAACCTTTTATCGACATTCAATAGTAAGTATGTCTACCTCTCTAATATTATTTTCTCCTTAGTTTTTGCTAATTACAATATACTTAGTGAGATGCTTCTCCCAAATGTGCCTGAAGGCATTTGATATACTTGAGGTTTTTGAGCTTTCAATAACAAATATTTGTAGTAGAAACAGAAATAAATCTGCTGATATTAACAGGAACTGCTTTTCGTACCTTTGGCGCTTATACCAACGTGACACCTAATATAGGTTTGCTACTTTCTATACATACAACCAAATATTAATAAAAACATAAATCCTTTAATCTCTTTGTGATTTGTCTTTTTAATATTTGGGCAAATATATTGTGGCACTTGGGTTTTACATAAAAAATTTTCAAGCTTAAGCAGTTTCTCCTAACAGAAGGTGGCTCCGGGGAAAACAACAAAATGGTCTCTGCCTAAAATTCAAAATCGCACTTCTCAAGGGTGGATGAAGCCTTATGTAGAAACCTGGACAATGCTGCCCTGAGGAGTGCCAAGGGAGACTTGGAAATGCCCCCAAAATAGAGAATGAGCCTCTTCTCTTTAATAGCAGCGGCAATTACATACGTCAGACAGGTTATTTTCTTTCCAGAGGATTACTGCCCTATGAGATGACAAAGTTTTGGGTACAGGTATAATCTACCTCAAGGAAGACGAGCGCCTAAAAAAACGGCTGTGGACCCTTTGGTGGGAGGCAAAAGAGCCTCCTCTCCTGAGGTCATTGGCAACCACATTTCACACCGATAGGACAACATAAAGAAAAAAAGCATTTTGCCACACTGTATTACAAGAAAGCCACAGAATGTTCGAAGGCATGAGGTTTGCAGTCTCATACCTTGTAGTGATATTGGAAAAACTGGCAAATACTGGCGTATACGTGTACACGCAAATGTGTGTGGGAGAGTGGTAGAGCAATGGACGCGTATTCAAAGGCCACGGGTCGATACCTGCCTACCGCCCTGTACTAATCCCCCTCGCCCCAAAACAAACTAGCTGAGTCAAAGGAGCAGGGGAGCTAGCACCTACCCCATAATGACATGAGAGGAACTGGAGGGCTGACACTTTTTAGGGGCAGTTCCAAACAACCATTTAGTGAACGCTATGTGTGTGTATATGTATGTATGTATGTATGTTCATTTATCACTTATATAAATTCCCCTTCAGTGATAATTCTCCATCGGAGATACTCTCGAGTAGTAATTTGATATTAAACGACATTTGTTGAATATTATATATATATATATATATATATATATATATATATATATATATATATATATATATATATATGAGAGAGAGAGAGAGAGAGAGAGAGAGAGAGAGAGAGAGAGAGAGAGAGAGAGAGAGAGGTACTTCACTCAAGAATGGGGATGTACTATTTCTTGACAACAATTTGCACCTTTCCTATTAACGCGGTGTGTGCCCTCCAAGCACTTGTCATTCATACGTGTATGTTTGTGCTTCTTCTCCATCCTTTCAATAGATTCGCTTTCCTTTACAGCCAGACAGTTCACCTCATATTAGTTCCTTTTTTTTTTTTTGGTAGTGCTAATCCTGTATATCATTCCCAATTAATACCTCTCTTTTGTTTCCTCCCCATTCTTAAAGACCATTTCTCAAACTTCAGAAACCGTTGGTAACCTTACTGAACCGATGTGAAATACATACACTGGTGATAAATGTTAATCTCTTATTGTTACTACCAAAAGAATATTATTCTCTCTCCCTTCTCTCTCCCTCTCTCTCTCGTAAGGAATGGGCACTCATTCGTGAATATATATATATATATATATATATATATATATATATATATATATATATATATATATATATATATATACATATATATATATGTATATATATATATATATATATATATATATCTGTATACATATACTGTATATACTGTATATATATATATACATATATAAATATATAGTGTATATATATTATATATATACATGTGTATATATATGTATACATATAAATATGCTGTATATACACATATAAATATATACTGTATATACGAGTATACGTATATACATTTATATATATTTATAAAATATATTTACAATATTTATAAATATTTATTTATATTGTATATATATATATATATATATATATATATATATATTTATATATATATATTAATATATATATTTTACATATTTATATATATAAATTTATATACATATATATATATATATATATATAATATATTTTATACATACATATATATACATATATGTATGATTATAATCACTCTTACACGTGATTTTATATATAACACCCCACCTGAAAAATGAAAAAACGGTTGTAAATCCTGACCGATACCGGCTTTATTGCTAACTAAGCCATCTTCAGAATCCTCTAAAGATGGCTTAGTTAGCTAATACAAGGCACCAGGTCAGACTCTACAACTGTCTTTCATTTTGTCCCAGTGGTATTTGGTGCATATATGTATATATATATATATATATATATATATATATATATATATATATATATATATATATATATATATATGTATATATATATATGTGTGTGTATATATAATATTGGCATTTGTATGTGTGTGTGTGTACAATAATGTGTGTGTATATATATATATTGGCATTTGGTGTATATATGTATATATATATATATATATATATATATATATATATATATATATATATATATTATATTTATTGTTGTGTGTGTATTACAGTCACGGGAAATCAGATTTTATTCTTTGAAAAAAATTTTTTTTCTTTTTAAGGTCATGTACTTGTGGTCATATTGGCATAGTTGCGTTTCCGTATGCATTACGACACTTTCAATAAAAAATATATATATATATATATATATATATATATATATATATATATATATATATATATATATATATATATATATTTATATATATATATATATTTAGTGTGTACTATATGCATATAACACACACACACACACATATATATATATATATATATATATATATATATATATATATATATATATATATATATATATATATATATATATATATCGAAAATGTCATTTGCATACGTATACGTAAATGCAGCTGTGCCAGTATGACCACAAGTACATGACCGTAAAAAGACAATAAAAATTTTTCAAAGAATAAAATTTGATTTCCCCGTGACTGTAATAACTTTATGTAAGTTTCGGCTTTTTCTATAGCCAAGAACTTTTGTTTAAATTATGTGAAATGTAGACCGAGACAAAAATAAATAACGCAATCACCGAACTTGACGCAAAAGGAAGGTTTGGAGGAAGAAAAGCTGAAGTGCCTACGAAATAGGAAAATGGAATGAAATAACGCTTGGCCACAGGAGAAGGTGACGAAATCAATTTTGCTGTGGCAGTTCCAGCGTAAGAAAAGCAGCACAAAGAGGGGAAGTGCTAAATGTGGACGCTATCCATTTTCCCCCTGTGATGTATGGAGCGGAAACCGAGACACTAATGAATCAGCAGGAGATCTTCCAAATAAGTTGTGGCCCACATTCTTTTAACAACAACGAATGGAGAACGATCATGTATCAATATAACCATATTTGCTACACATAAAAGCTTAATATATCAGTCAAGATGGATCAGGCAAACCTCGTTCAATAACTTTTTTAAGATTATCATACCAAATTTCACATTTAATTTCTAACATTTAGGAATAATTACTTCTTGAAAGGTGTGATAAGACCAGGTTACGTTTTCCACTATACCTAATTTCGTCACACCAATAACATCATTGCTAGAAATTTCAGCAGTATAATGCTAACAGAAGAAAGGGCAGCAGCAACAAGCCATGCTTGACTAGAGGACTTAAAATTAATGTTTATCTACATACATACATAAATGCATGCATACACACACCATATATATATATATATATATATATATATATATATATATATATATATATATATATATATATATATATATATATATATATATATATATATATATATATATATATATATATATATATATATATATATATAAAAGTGAATGTTGTTTGTATGTTTGTTTGGACGCTATGGAAATCTGAACAGCTTGACAAAAGCAGACAAAATTTGGCACATGGCCCCTATATCACCCAAGGAAGGTTTATACCTCAAAATCAAAGCCCTACCACCGTGACAGACATTAAACACAGACAAAACAAATAAAATTTTCGTTTCTCCCAGTGCTGTTCACCTTTTCTTCAGTAACTGTATGGGAGTCACCAGCAGCCTGGGCAGAAATCCACCACCTTTTCTGTTGGTGACGTCATTAAACTCCTCCCACTGCGAACCCTAAAATCAATTTAGTACATCCAAAAAATTAAACAGATGTGTTTGCCTGTATTAGAATTACTTTCATTCAGTCAAAAACAATGCAATTCAAAATATAATTTCTATCACCACACCAGTCAGCCCTTACAATTCTCATCAAGGAAAAAAGTAGTAACAGACCAAATGTTTCTGTGACATGCCTACCCCATCATTAAAAAACTGCTCGCGTCGAAATACCACATTTTTTTCAGGGTTCATCTAAAGCCAAACGTATCTTAATCATACCCTGCCAATAAAACACAAATTCTTAAGTATCTTGTGGTATTACCATCATCATATCTAGAACGAATATCCTTTGGTTTGTTATGCAGTGAATTTCACGTAATTGATAAAAGGTCCATCTACTGTTGAAAGGGAGACAGACCGCCTCCCCCCCAACACACACAAATACACATACACACCTGAGCACGTATCTAGAAGTATAAGATTTCTTATTTATTGTCTTTCTTCAGTGATGTATTTTATTCTTTTCTAATAGGGGAAACTTCCCCTCCCCCTTTATCTTCCCATCCCACTCCCCCTTCCAGTTCCCCATTCCCTTCTTTTTCCCCTCCCCCTTCCCCCTCCTCCTATATCTTCTCACTTCTTTCCCCTTTCCCCCTTCTTCTTCCCTCTTTCCTCCCCCTCCCCTTCCCTACCCGTAGACTGTTATTCAGAGTATTCACTGGCCTACCCGTAGGCTGTTATTCAGAGTTTTTCTGGGCAGCTCTGGGTTGGTCAGCTATTATATTATATATACACATAATATATGCACAAGTAACAAAGGAAAATGAAACACTGGGTGTAAATCCTGACCGGTTTCTAGCAAAAATACTGTAAAACTTTCTATTACCATGTACCATTCCTCTAGACGATATCTTAGAAACTATTGGCGAAACCGTTTAGTATTTATAACCAGCGTTTCAATTTTACCGTGGTACATTTGCATAAACATCACGTGTCATTGTGACTTTAAGCATATATACATACATACATACATACATATGTGTATGTATATATATATATATGTGTGTGTGTATGTGTGTGTGTGTATTTTTGCCATATCCCCCTTGACATTTCTTATATTCACATGTACTAAGTCACAAATGTCGTTTAATGTCGAATCACCATACCTCAGGAATAACTTAAGGGCCGTACACACGATCAGTGTTACTGTCATTAAAAATACTGTCATTATTTTGGTACTGTCAGTACACTAAACACACGTTCAGTATTTATTACTGAGTGAAGTGTCAGTACATTCAGTGACCGACATCGAGAGGATGTCGCTTTTGCGTTCTAGTAAAATGGGGAATAAAGAGAAAGCATGTTTCTTTTCATATAATTTTCACTCCGAATATCCCACAACTCTGGTAAGCGACGATACAATAGAATAAAATCCTGAAGATCCATTTTCCCTTCTTCCTTTTCTGCCATTGTAACTACCACAGCAGCTTGGATAGTACTGATGGGAATGACAGTACAGCGAACACACCATCAGTAATATAAGGCCCGCCCAAATACTGATGACTGGATGTTGAAGTCAGTAACCACCATTTTGTGGTACTGATGGTACTTCAGTATGATGCACACACCGTCAGTATTACTGACAGTACACAATATAATGATAGTAATACTGACCGTGTGTACGGCCCTTTACACCCAAGGAGAACTACAACTGACAAGTACTTCCCCACCAAGCCACTGTCTATCGTAGTTTGCCAAACCTGATGATAGTTCGAACAGCACTGGTGGCGAAGCACTTTTCAATTATAATTCCCTTTGGATGTAAGTTACTGGATATTAAACGCTTGTGACTTAATATTTGTGTATGCATATACATATAAATGTATATATATATATATATATATATATATATATATATATATATATATATATATATATATATATATATATATATATACATATACATATATATATATGTATATATATACATATACATATATATATATATATATATATATATATATATATATATATATATATATATATATATATATACACTTCTGACTCGCGTCGGGAATGAACCTCTGTCTCCCGAGTGACAGGCCAAGGCAGTATCGACTGACCTACCAAGGCCATAAAAGAAGTTGGAACCTAAGTACTACGTACCGGAGGTTTTTCCCGGCCGAACTTCTGAAGCCTAACATACCAGTGAATTTTACCCTAATTCCCGACCCATCAGCAAGTCAGTCGGTACAATTTCATTCGAATGACCCCTTCACCATGAGATATGATGGAAATAATGAACACATGAGCACGTGTTTCACAGAAATAAATTTCTGACTCACATCAGGAACGAAGATCTTAAACATCTCGATGAGCAAGATCAAAATTGGGATTTAGTTCTTAAACCTATGGATACTAGCGATTTAGTGTCCTTTGTTAAGACCGTATGTCTATCATGCATTCGTCTTCAAATACACATGAGAGAGAGAGAGAGAGAGAGAGAGAGAGAGAGAGAGAGAGAGAGAGAGAGAGAGAGAGAGAGAGAGAGAGGTAATTAACAATCTAGTTCCACGTCTGGGACACTCATAAAAAGTATCAAGTGCCATCGTAGGTATTATATTGATAGGGTAATTGCTTTGGAGATTTCAGTGGATGTACTTTGCGGGATTATATAAGCTTAATACACAAAGCCAAGACTCTATCATGTATACACATGCTCAGATCCTAAGTTTTTTAAATTCTTTACGTCTTTCAAATATTGGCCTCTTGTCTTGCACAAATAACCTATACGTTCCTTGCTTGCTGAACATCATAACGTCAGTTTTACTAAAGCTACCTTCATGCCACCCAGTTCAAGAGATTCTTACCACTCTCTTACCCTTCTTTGCTGTTCTTCTTCAGTCGGTGCCGTAACGCAAGGTCATCAGCATATAACAATTCCTACTTATTTTCATTCCTAATCCCTTCACTCAAAACCTCCATAACCAGTACAAACAGAAATGGGCTACCTGTTTGTCCCATCCCCTCCACCACTTACACACACACCCACAGAGAGAGAGAGAGAGAGAGAGAGAGAGAGAGAGAGAGAGAGAGAGAGAGAGAGAGAGAGAGAAAATGTTTGATCAAAACTAGAAAGAACACCTACCCTCACCGATCAAGAACAGGTGGACCGGGGAGCATGAGGCGCTTGCATGATGCCGCCCCCCCCCCCTCCCCCGAAGTGCATGAAGAAAGAGCGAAAGCGAATGGGTGTAAAGGGCGGACGACAATCGGCTGCAGACGACGCCTAAAGCATTTAATACGTGGCGCCAGTCACGCTGGTTAAGAGCTGGGGTCGATAATTTAGTTCTATTTCTGATGTGTAGGTGCTTTTCTGTCTACGCAAACAGAAAAAAAAATGCTCTACTCTTGAAGAAACGAAAGACGTTCAACAGGGGCTACATAAGGACACCGTTAGGAAATAATCTGGATTTGCGTTGCACTTTTTACGTGAGAATACTGACAGTAAAATTTCGAAATTTGAGGTCATTGATTTTTGAGGCCTTGTGGGATGGAAGAGGTATCTTAAGGTAATGGAAACATAATCCATCAAAATTCTAGTCTTAACTGGCGGATGACATAATATTAATACACTAAACTAACATCTAAATCTAACCTGTAGTCCCACTAGACTTCACCAAGGAAAGAAGAAATGAACTGTTACATCACAAACACTTTTTTTGTCATGATGGAGTGGTAGGATAAAGAGAGCACAAGCACAGCTGTACCCTACGTTCACGTTCGACGATGGAATCCTCTTAATATTCAACCTCATAAACTTATGAAACTCAAAAGCATTTTACAACATAAACCTATCAACACCAAGCAAACCTAACATAGTTTTAATGAAATATCGAAAGTTTTGAAGTTCTGAAAAAATGTTGTGAAACTTACAATCTTATTAAAAGTGCTTCACTTAATGTCCGTTCGTAAATCTCACGGGCTCGTCAAGTCTTCGATCTAATGTCCCTTGAAGCTGTTCGCATCTAGAAATAATTAGATTTAAAATATGCATTTCATATGCTAATCAAATATCTACTGCTTTATGCTCGTCTTTTATATCTTACCTCATCTTCAATAGGAACTCTCATCTTCGCTTTCATTTCACCGTAATACTTAATAACTTGATCTCCAATATTAGCGTACACAATAAGTTGATGAAGTTTTTACGGCTCAATAAAAAGAGACGTCTGGAATGTTCTACTTTAAACTTCGTACACAGAAGCTTTTCCTTTTCCTTCAGACCTAGCAGTTCTTAAAATGACTAGAAATTAATCGATGTTGAAATGAATGAAGTATTTACAAGACAAACTCCACCCTTTCAGTGCCTATTACGGTTTATAAAACGTACGAACACGCTTGAAAGCCTAAATACTTATATTTACTTCATGCAAGAAAAGCGTCCGGTTATAATGTTTATTTTTAAGGCTTCCTATCTATTTGTGATATCAATTTAATTTTTACTTTATTTTGATGTCATTCCGCCAGTACTCTGTTGAATTTTGCAAATAAAACTGATGGCTCTTCCACTCCATAAAAATGCCTCACTAAAGTGGAAATACTATAAATAGTAAGAATTATATTTACTACAGAGTCACATACGTTAAACAGCGCTAAAAAAGTGAAATGAGCCAAGAAGGAAGCTAAAAATACTCTACTAAAAGTTCAAACCAAATATTATATAATGAATATATCAATTCAACAAGCTACTTCTAGTAACACTGAGAAAGACAGAACAGTGATTTTATCATTCAAGAATTAGAAACGGACAATTCCACGATTAGGATGTACGGTAATTGTTAATAAACAGGAAGCCGAAATACTTGACTCTTGAACACAAGTTATTTCGAAATAGATATACTGTGCAAGCAGCCTTTCTATCACTGTTCCTTTGTGAGTTATCACATTTGAACAAATAAATTTAAACAAAGGAATAAAAAAAAAATTTACTCAGAGACACCGATTTATTTACCAAGAAATCATCACAGTAAGCCAAATAATGGGGACTTACAAGTACAAGAATAGCCACTGAATCATCCCTCACTACCTGGCGACAGGAACTGACCACATAACCCCTACATTTGTAACACACTCCTCACACAGAGGAAAATGAACATGAAATAGACGTGTTTCTTAGGAATAGCCTCTTGTCCACACAAAACCGTTCATGGACATGCTTCGCAAAATCACTAGCTTTATGTAGGCGTCCCTTACATGTCTCGGTAAAGGAGGGCGAGGGATAAGGTAAACGGAAGAAGTAATAGAACGAACTGCCGTCTACTGTTCGGACCACCCCTCAGGTCGATAAAGGTGGCGCCATGGCGCCAGGGAACACCACCTTAAACATTTATTTCTTGAATTCATTCCCCCGTTTGCGAAAAGGATGGCTCCGTCCTGTGTGAGAGTGAGCACAGTTAGTGAAAATGCTGGTCAAGCCAAGATACTAAAAATAAAATATTTTTTCTTTAAGTATCAAATCAATCAATGGTAACTATTTGTTTAATCACCTTAATTGATATGCGGCAAGCACGCGCACAAACAATACATACATACATACATACATACATACATACATACATACATACATACATACATACAAATATATATATATATATATATATATATATATATATATATATATATATATATGTAATGTGTGTGTGTGTGTGTGTGTGTGTGTACAATGGGACCTGGGTACGACATTCGGGAGATGATTAATCGATACTGGTACACTGCATTAAAAATAAGTGCACCCCTGCTGGTATAAGCAATGAATTAATACTTGATCGCAGCCAGCCGAGATTCAAAAGATTAATAAAACCCCTTACCTATCAGAATAGGAAAATACTTATTTTTATGTTGGGGTTTATTCATTAGAACTTCCTTCCGGATTCAAGGCTTTGAAAAAGCGTGCCCGACAAGTGTGACGAAGTCGAGAAGTTAAGGGGTCTCTGTAACGATTAAAATCCTTCGTTTCTGTCCATCGTTTTGTTCATGTTCTTCTTATAATTCTGATAAATTACTTTACAAGTAATCTTGTTCTCCCAGATTATTGAAGACTAATAAAAATAATATGAATATTTATACACAGTTAAGTTGTGTGACTATTTTGTGAGATATATATATATATATATATATATATATATATATATATATATATATATATATATATATATATATATATATATATATATATGTATATAATATGTATATGTATAAAATACTCCAGAAATGACAGTTTGTATATATATGATAGAATAGTATAAAAACTGAAATGACAGTTTGTTAGCAGTGACAGAATAGTCATGTACTGATAACATATATTATAATATAATAGTCATGTATGTATATATATATATATATATATATATATATATATATATATATATATATATATATATATGAAGACCCATAAAAATATTATTATCACGTTGCAACCGTATGTTTAGAAATCCATGGTTGCAAAGTGCTTATAGTGTTTTTATGGACCTTTTTATCTTTATATTACACTGCTAGATTACAGTAAAAAGCATTCACACACACACACACACACACACACACACACACACACACACACACACACACACACATATATATATATATATATATATATATATATATATATATATATATATATATATATATACACACACACACATATATATACGCGTGCGCGCGTGTATTATACACACACATTATATAAATATATCAACAATCCCATTTCTCCAATATGGTGGCCTTCAAAAAAGTAATCTATAACATCCTTAGAGTGATGAATGGAGGGTAAACTCGCGCCCAATGAAATAATGCTTCATCGAAATCAAGCGCTTCTTATGCTCCTAAACAGTGATCGTCTGCAGTTCGTCGGGCCTGACCACCCTACCTACACACTGAGTCAGCAGCTCTCCTGAACGCTACCTCTAGACAAATACGGTTCCAACGTTTCTTCCACATCCCCAGTCAACAATTTCTTAGCCTCCCTTTCATCCCTCCTTCAAAAGCTTCCGATTTATTCACGCTTTCTTCAATCCATCGATCTCCTTTCTCTCCGGATGAACAAATGATCTCGAAGGCTCTTGCCTTCCCATTCCATAGCATCTTCTCATCTCTATTCTCTTATAATACTTCGTACCCCGCAAATACATAGTAACTGTTCGCTTCAGCTTCTATATGCTGTTTCTCTTTCGCATTCCACATGCCAGACCCACATCTAGGGAGTCGAATCTAAATTCAGCAAGTCCGCAATGACCTAGAATGACCCAACCAGGGCCCGTTCAGGAAACCCCGAGTTGATTCATTATGCATCCTAAATCACCTGCAAGCGAGAGGGGTCTTCGAACAGCTATTCTGGACCTGTCACGAGTTCTGTTATCAAACGAGCGGGAGAATGCGTTCCCTGCGCGCCTGATTAACCGATTGAATTATCTGAGTCTATGCTGGCGTCGCAACATCTTTGGCTTCAACGCTGTTGTCTATCGATAAGTGTGGTGATGATAATTAGAATAGGAGGCAAAAGTTATACGGAGGGCAAGAATTCCACAGTTCCTGTTAAAGGCAGAGCAAACTAACTGGCATTTGGATTATTTTCATAAATCTTGTGAGTCAGAATATTCAGTCATAGGAAATAATGAAGTGAGTTTACGAAAACTCGGCCTTCAATAAATTTACCGAGTCTTAACGAGCGTCCATTTCTACTGAAAGGACACGGTTAGTTGCGTGCAAACGGTCCGCTTCTCTTTGCGGTGCCCTAAAGGAAATGAATGCAGGAAAATGGGGACAAACAAAAGACTGGGAAAACGCTAATAGTTTAGAAACAAAAGAAAAGGAAAAGAAATGCTGGAAATGAAAAAGGAAATGAAAGGGTTGAAAAAGGGAAGCTAAATAGATAAAACGAATTTAAATTAGTTTGAGTAAAAATCAGAAAAAATGAAGGAATACTGATAACGGAGTTAATGAGGATTCGATATGAAAAGGGAAATGAAATGTTAGATTGATGCAAATGCATAATACCTAAATAAGTATAAAACAGAAAGAATTCGCTGAAAGCTATTAAATAAGAAAACCTGAGCTGATAATCTATATTCACTATAAAACAAGGATAACACCCTGCAGAATGACGAGTTCTTGAATCTTTCTTCTTTATAAACAAAAAATATTATAACTGAATACTTTACTTCCATGAACAGAA
>NC_089750.1:35170052-35197552 GCF_040412425.1 Macrobrachium rosenbergii | reverse complement strand
AGAGAGAGAGAGAGAGAGAGAGAGAGAGAGAGACTGCAAGCACGAATTTACTTGCAATAGTTAAAAACGTCATAGACAAATTCCGCTCCAGATTGTTTGACTGATGCCTTGAGAGAGAGAGAGAGAGAGAGAGAGAGAGAGAGAGAGAGAGAGAGAGAGAGAGAGAGAGAGAGAGAGAGAGAGAGAACGTTTAGTAGAGGTAGTATGGTGAAGTTGGTGTTCATGTTGGTCGCATTGCTACAGCGAATTCCGAAGGCAAAAACGAAGAAGAAACGAACGTTTTTAATGAGGTAATTCGTATTTGAACGAATAAAAACAAAGGAAATATCGTACATGCAGCTACTTGAGATACAGTGTCCGTTGGCTATATAAATATTAAATTATTACCACAACTGTAATTTTAGACACTGTAAAAAGAACTGCAACTGTTTTCGGTTTCCCGTACGTGTTAACGAACGCATTTCAGTTTCCTTTGACATTTCTGAGGGAAAGTATAGGCCAAAGTCTGAATGGTCTAATATAGAAATTGTTGATAAAGGGCGATTTTTTAGTGGATTAAGTACTTAGATATATGATGATGGTAATACCACAGGGTACTTAAGCATTTGTATTTTATTGGCAAGGTATGATTAAGATATGTTTGGCTAAAAATGAACACTGAAAAAAGGTGGTAACTTCGTCGAGAGTAATTTTTAATGAGGGGGTATGTCGATCACAGAAGCATTTGGTCTGTTACTTTTTTCCGTGGCAAGGATTGTAAACCACATTTAAATCGATATAGTTGATTTTATTGAGGTAATAAACAATTATATTAATTATTCTGATAAATTATGATCAAATTTCACGTAAATTCTGATCAAAAATTGATGTTATAGGGGATTTGGATTTATTGTATAGGTTAATCATACGTCCGGCAGTGCCGGGAAAACAAGGTGGAGTCAGGTGAAAAATGAGAATAAACCCAGAAAACTGAAGGAAAAAGGTGACGTAAAGATGAAAATTTCTTTTGTTTTGCATGTGTTTGTATGTCTGTCACGGGGTAGGGGTTTGATTTTGAGTTATAAACCTTTCTGGGGTGACACAGAGGCCGTGTGCAAAATTTTTCTGGGTCGGTCAAGCGGTTCGGATTTCTATAATGGACAAACAAATATACAAACATTCACTTTTATATATATACATACGTATATAGAAAATAAATATATGTTCACACAATTACAGGAGATGCACGTGCTCAAATATAAGATGAAGATGACAGTCAGAAGATCCGTACCAAGTCTTTCGCACTGTTTAAATGTCTAGTCACACATCGTCAGGGCATAAATGAAACTCAGCTTGGAAAAGTGGTAACAGGTGCACAAAAAGAACAACAAACCACCAGATGGTTACTTGTCTAATGATAATAGATTATTCAGGATAATCCGTAATACCTGGTTAAGAATAGAATAGAATATAAACTTTAGGCCAAAGGCCAAGAGCTGGGACCTAAGAGGTCATTCAGCGATGAAACGGAAATTAACAGTAAAACGGTTTGAAAGGTGTAACAGGAGGAAAACCTCACAGATGCAATATGAATTAACTGTTAGGAGGCGAGGGGGGGGGAGTAAGATAGAAGAGAAAATGTGAACGGAGGTACAGTAAAAGGAATGAAAAGGGTTGCAGCTAGGGGACGAAGGGACGCTACGAAGAACCTTAATACCTACAGTGCAAAGCTTGAGGTGCACCCGTAAAATCTGGTTAAAAATTGAAACAACATAACTAACGTTAAGTCCTATGGAAAGGGAGACCATACAATTACCCCAACGTGTATACACCTGAATTTTAATCTCTTTGCTTATAATTATCAACAACTTTTTCACTTATAAAAACATCATGTTTAAACAAAGCAAGACTTAAGATTAAGGCATAACCAGTGCTTGACTTGATAAAACAAGATTTAATGACATTCCTTTTAACTGTGTCGTTGCACGAACTATGGACCTCGCTTCACTCCCGTTAACAAGATAATTTAAATCTCTCATGTATACAAATAATGCATCTGATATCTGGCCAGTTCTCACAGAATACTGATGCTGTTTGAATCACGTGATTTCCCATTTTGTCTATTTTTATTGCAGTGTTTGCTTGGAATTTCGTACATGCAGCCAGACACACCATGAGAAGTTCTTTACCAAACCCCTAACATTAAAATTACTGAAAACAACACTCATGTTGAAAAGCTTCAAAATCCTAATAATCTCCAACAAACCTTTCATCCAATGATAACTTTTAGAATGCTGTTGCTATGAAATTCGGGTTTACTCTCAGTTAAATCAAGTGTTTTCCTAGCTCTTTTTAATGCTGCATCGAAAAATATCCTGGGATATCCAAGTTTCGAGGCAATATCATAAGTTTTCATCTTAACATCAATAAACTGCAGACTGCCAAAACAGGCTTCTCCCAACCGCTCGACCCAGCTGCAGTGAAAGGGTAATAGCATCAACTATTAAATCCAAAAGGGCACAGGGGTCGTAATCTTATGTTCCGAAGACTAAAAGGTAATGGACAGGCTTGCCTCTGCAGCTGTTTAAACCAACTTTCATTCGGTATGCCATCTACCTATAATCCTTTTTGAATTTCCTGGACAGAAGGCCCTTCCTAACCAACACTTCCTCTACACCATCCAGCCAGTACCTTTCCGATCTTCATTTCCTAAACCCTCCTAATACTTCCGAATTATACAGTTTTCTCACCAACCCATCCTATAGCCCGCTGTTCTTTACAGTCCGTAACACCCATACTTCAGTTTTCTTATTTCCTTATCTCCTCCATTTTTATAACTTTTCTTCTTTTTCTCTATCACATCTCCAAAGATTCAACAATTTTGTTACTCATATGCCTTCAGCACATTCATTTCACTTCCACAGAGGAGACTTAGGTGAAAAATATATTTCTCTTGGGTACCATACAAACTCAAATTCTCGTCCCATTCCTTAGCACACATTTTGGAAGGGGGAGAGCGAGAGATGAATGCTAAATATTAAACATATACCAAGAAAAATTTGATAAATTTATAAAAATTAAAAATATGAATGTTCACTTGAAATAACTTTGGTTTAATTTCGGTTTTCAATTAAATGAAACAGGCGTCAACAATACACAGCACCATGATGGCAGTGGTGGTGACAAAGTACATACAATAACAATATCAACATAATCTTAAACACATGTGTAAAGCTGATAAATTACAATAAAAAAATATAATATAGCTTCCAATAATGACAACTAATTAGCAAACAAACGTCTTCAATTTCATCCAATCTCAGGGTAATAAAGATGAAAAAACTACCAATAAACTGTACAAAATTGATTGCTATAGCTCTCTCTCTCTCTCTCTCTCTCTCTCTCTCTCTCTCTCTATATATATATATATATATATATATATATATATATATATATATATATATATATATATATATATATATATATATATATATATATATTATATATATATATATATATATATATAAAAATGTTATATATTTTGTCCACTATAGAAATCCAAACTGCTTGACAGACCCAGACAAAATTTTCCACACGGCCTATATGTCGCCCCGGAAAGGTTTATAACTCAAAATCAAACCCCTATCCCGTGGCAGACATACAAACACAGAAAAAACAAATGAAATTTTCGTTTTTAGTCCACCTTTTCTTCAGTAACGTTCTGGGAGTCACGAGTAGCTTGGGTGGAAAGCTCCAAGTTTTCTGGTGAAGTCATTAAACTCCTCCCACTGCAACCCTTAATATGTATGGTAGCCCAACAAATGCGAATTTCCTCTTTAATTCGTTAGTTTCTTCTTCGTTTTTACCTTCGGATTTCGCTATAGCGACTGCTTCGTGACGTTACGGTGACTCATTTCGTTATAAAACCGGTTTAAATGAGGTCTGGAAAAGTCGAAATACCACCTTGGACACCACCGGAAGACAGTTAGAATTAATTATCGTGCGAATTGGCAGCACACTTCACTGCGTACTTAAGATGAGTTTCTTTTCATGTTGCTTGGTACTGATTACCTGGAAGATAATGACTGAAAATCCCAGATTAAAACTTTACAGGAATGCAGGAATGCATGGAGGGTGAACATATACGGTGCAAATAGGGATTAAATTAAAAAATGGCAACTACTGCATGTCGAGGAACGTCGAAGTGCTCACACCTTACACAACATGTCAGTTTCGTACCTTTTGCTGACGTAATCATACACAGTAAGGAATAATACTCCCGTCATTTATTTAAGAAAATAAAATCATTGTTTATGGTTATATATTAGAAAGATGTATATTCATTTCTACCTTTTACCAACACGTATTTATTCAAATCAATAAATAACCGATTGCCTAACATTCCTCCGAGAAGGGAAAGATTTTGATTGATTCATGATTACGTTACTAACAAAGGTACGAATTGACCAAGTTTATAGATGCCATACGGACATACTTAGCAGTATTTTTTTTTTCTATCGATCCGGGTAACTCTATACTTAATTCTGCATTAAGGAATTTGATGTCATTGAAAAGACAATGAGTTGTAACTTATGTTACCTTAAAAACATCCCTGAAACCAATATAAAGATTACGTATCACGAGTTGAAATTAGCCGTACATGAAACTGTTTTCCCACTTTTTTTTCTTAACATGACGAGGGGTTGGAAAGCTAATTGTTGCAGCAATCCAGTAGATAATAGAAAAGAAATAAAAAGGTGTAACAAAGTAAAGATTAAATATTTCTTATTAAAAAAAAAGATGTCTATTCTCATACAATATTAATGGATGAGTTTAAATTAAAACTAAAGGGTTGGTTCAGCTTTTTATGAATTGGACAGTGAAGTTTACTTTCATTACAGCAACACATATGATAAAAAACATCATTGTCCTAGGCCTATACCAAATTGTCTTTATCACATGGAAATGTTTTAAATTTTTATTGCATGATCTGAACTAATAATGGCCAACAAATAATGTTGGAGGATCTAACAGTGAAATGAATGTCTATATATAATTTATTCATATCCTGATCAGAGTCTGAGATACTTCCCAGATGAAATACAGTGGCAAACTGTCACGAAATTGATGCTAAACTGTCTACACATAGAATTACCTGTCAGTCAGCTGGAAATAATTTAGGTAATACCATCAGTTCATCCGTTCCGGTGAGTGGACTGCCTCCGCCCACAAACTGTTGTCTACACGTAAGTTTTAATGGCAGTTTCGATGAACTGACGTAAGAAATGACAGATAAACTTGATCATGAATACATGGCCAAGGTTGTTGAATTCTATGATAGTGAATGAGTGTGTTGGGAGAGAGTGAGAGGAGAGGAAGAGAGGAGAGGGGGCCCCAGGAGAGAGAGAGAGAGAGAGAGAGAGAGAGAGAGAGAGAGAGAGAGAGAGAGAGAGAGTTTATCGAATGTCATTCAGAGTTTTTCCGGGCAGCGCCAGGTTGTTCAGCCAGTATACCATAAAGCTGATGCCAAGAGCCTCATTACAAGATTATTCGTTGCTTTGTATCCATTTTTTTTTTTTTTTTTTGCCTACCATGGCAAAAGAATTTTTGGAGATTCTCAGTATACTTCCTACATACAGTCAATAAAGAATATGGTTCGTTACGAACCAGACCTGTTACCAGATGGTATCCAAGCTTTAAATCTATAAAAAGCTTTCTTCACAGAATTTATGTAGGTCTTATACCCGTAAATATTAAATCTAATTTTTAATCCAATAAATGTGTCTGCATCTCACTGCAAACTACATCCACATTTTAACTGATCTTTCGTATTTCAGAACAGTAAAAAATTGTGATTGGGATGCATATCCTCTGCCCTACAGCTTGAAAACAAAACAAAAAAAAATGTATTTAGAATAGTTGCTAAACCCTGAAAGGCTAAATGATGAAAAAACCTGAAATCATCAATAATTATAAGATGGGAATTGACGGCCAATAAACTACATAAATCTACTAAGTTCAGTTTCGTTCGATCGATCTGACATTTAGAAAGGTCCATCCACTGAGAATAGCCTCTCCACACAGTGACTCTAATGTCGATTGCTTTACTGCGCTTTACTTGCAAACATTTCGTCTAACTAATATTGGCTTGTATTTCATGTAAAATTTGCAAAATCACGGAGAAAATATAACCTTTTAAGGTATACAGTGACACGCATACACTCTTGCGTACAAACAAACATTTACCATCTGTCTCTCAGGTTATACTTTAAAAGAAGTGCGCAGTATCTTTATTATACGGACAATATAACGTAATATATCACAGTGACTTTCAGAAACCAATCGAGGTTTTTCCATCCACTAAACGAACATTCTGATGGAAACTAGAAAACCCGACGATCCTGCAAAAATGAAGGCCACCCAACCGATCTGATTCCCTTTGAGAGGATACCTTGCCACAAGAGAAAAAGTTGCTGATGAAGGCAAAGTCTGCCTCAAAATATTTTCCTGACAATAATATTATTTCATGACTCTATCTGGCCGGAAATTATGACACAAGAGAATTACGTGTATAAGGTATAAGGTATAAGACAATATGGAGAGAGAGAGAGAGAGAGAGAGAGAGAGAGAGAGAGAGAGAGAGAGAGAGAGAAACTAATGAAAAGCATCATTATGATTCTAAGAAAGGTAGATAACGAACATTTTCGTTCAAGAGGATTTTATAACACACGAATGCCACAGATGACAGCTATTTCTGGCATGAAGGACATGGTCAGAGTCACAAGTCATTAGACTTGGCGTAATCTGAGTCTCTATATCTTATATCGGCAGCAATCACCAACTTCTCACTCCCATACAATAGCTGAAATAAAAAGAACCCAACAAATGTTGGCTTTCATACAGTAATGATTTCTAAAAATGAACATCATGAGGTTTTAGCATAAGAATGTCGAAACAAATTTAAAGTTCTAGAAACCTTATCTCTGGAGGACCAGACAATCTTCTGGAAAAGAAGCACAGTACTGGGGTATGGGGTAACAAGACGTAAATCTTCGATATTTGATAAGACCTGGGATACAATAAAGAATAAACAACAGCAAAGGTATATGGAGATGAATTTCAGGATGAGATGAAGCACAAAAAATGCAACGACGTAAGTACTCAAATTAAACGAAGATCAGGAAGAGAAATTAGAAAACATTTGGACTAACACGCATTTGGCGTTGATAAAGCAATGTATTTAGTGTCAATGGTGTAAAGGTTAGATCACAGAATTATTAATTAAAGATCCATGAGTGAAAAGAAAATGCCTTTCAAAAGGAAAGACGCCAAAAATAACTATAATAATAACACCAGAAGAAGGGCAACGTTAGTCGGAATCTCTGTGTAAGACCATGAATAAGAGATAAGGGTAATAACTTGACTGATATACCAGAAGCTGAAGAGGACCTGAATATACTTTTAATTGAATTTGTAGTTTCTGAGACTGAAGCAATGATAAAGAATCTTATGAGATGTAAAATTTCAGGTTATACATGAATCTGTGCAGAATGATTTTAGAAAAAAAAACGGTAAACTAACGACACTGTTTTGCAGAATATGGAATAAGGAAACAAAACTTGATGATTGGGAACTGGAAATCATGGCTAAGGCACTAAAAAGGTGACCTGACTAAATATGGTAACTAAAGAGGCATTGTCCGTACATTGCTTGAAATGAAAATATTTAATTATCCTCATCAGGTTGGATAAAGAAATTATTGAAAGGTTTCAGAAATGGCAGGAGTTGCAGAGACCAACTACTCATCTAAAGACATTATGCAGCATTACATGGAATCAAAAGTTCCCTTCAGATGGGTTTTTTTTATTACGAGGCACTTGACAGCGTCCAAATACCAATATTATGGAAAGTCTTGCATCACTATGGCATTCCTCTTAAATATGTAGAGCTCACTGAAATTATCCATGAATGAAGTTAGATGCCAAGGTAACGTTGGCAGGGTGCTGTCAACTGAATTTGAAGTAAATAGTGGGGTGCTACAAGGGAATTTTATTTCACCTTTGCTGTTTACTCTCGCAGACTTAAAAAAAAAAAAAAAAAAAAAAAAAAAAAACTGGTAGAAGACAGACGAAAAAATTGAGATTGCAGTAACAACAAAAATTTTACAGCATTACTATATGCAAGGGATGCTGTTTTAATCAGTCAAACACCACAAGATTTACAAAGTTAGCTTAATAGAATGCATCATATACCTAGAGATGAGATTCAAGATATTCTAAGAAAATACAAATAATAAGGACATAGTATGCACACAGGGATGAGAGAACATTAGATGGAGAAAGGATTAATGAGGTTGAATCTTTCAAACATTTAGGAACAGTGATATCCAGTACTGGGTCTCTTGAGTTGATATTTAGTGGAAAACTTTAAAAGATAAACAGTACCCCAGCTGAATGAGATTTGGGAATCAAATAGATTGAAATTGCAAAAGAAAGTAAGATTACACACAAGCATAACACAATATGTATACAGATACCAACCTTAGTCAGACAATGAAACTCCATCTAAAAGATACCATCGATTCGAGTATAAAGCTTTAAAAAGAATGTTAGAATTCAGATGGCTGGATAAGTTTATAAATTATATACCATAAAGGAAAAGACAAATGTTCCAAATGCAAAATACAAAATGATGAAAGGAAGATGGAGAAGGTTTAGACCTGAACTTCACACAACCCCTACGAGAATAGTAAGTGATATGTGTTGGCTTGGATAAGAACCATGACAAGGGAGGCTGGAGATAAGTGGAGACGCGAAAGATAAAGCACAAAAAACCCTGAGCGGTGGAGGCAATGATGACGATATCTCACAGTTCAAAACTTATGTTCACAGCTAAACCATATCGTACAGTTCAAAACTTATGTTCACGATTCAACCATATCCCACAGTTCTACAGTATGTCGAAGGTTACAGGCTGTTCAGAGTCTACGGAATTTGGACGTATAATTTTAGCTTTCGGACAAGCTCAAAAATAATAGTGAAGGAAGAAACTGAGAAAATGCACGTGCCAAAAAGACGGACGATCTCCCTTCACGCTCATCTGAGCTGATGGTCTGCCCTTACACATGTCTGACTGAAATCCTTGCAATGGTGTGAGTTTTGACTTCCTGGTAAGAATATCAGACGCTATCGGAGAAACAGATACAGAAACGGGTAGGAAAATTAGTCCTCCCGATTTCGTCAGTAGGGGACTAATAACATAACTCTCTCAGTAACTCACAACACTTTTCCAAGCGTTACAATTGATAACTTGTACTTTCAGCTCTGTTGCACAACATGCAGCTGTTAACTTCAGCTATACATAAACCTGCTCTGGCAAATATCCTATTGACTGTGTTGAACAAAAATCATTCTTACACCAAGAAGGACGTTCCATAATACATGTTATGTTACCCTCGATCTATTTCATTCACATTTTTCAGTTAACGACATACTAATGAGCATTCTCTTCTTAACGTCTTGTAATAATTAACACTAAATTACTTCCTGCCATATGTTTTAGGTATATCAACTTCTAAAATTATTTGCCATTAACACACGAAGGAAAAATAGACAGATGCTCTGAATACACAACTACAGCCTCATGTAAGTACACTCACATTTCCACCACTATTTCCTATATCATCCGCTTCCACAAGACAGCCTTTTTGCGGCCTTCTGTCCAAAATAAGGAAAACAGGGAAATCTGAGGGAAACAACTTCTAAAGCTCTAGCCTACAGCATATAATCGTCTTTTTCAATCATTGTTCTCAAAATACGAACAATACAAAGAGTATCAAAAAAGGGGTGGAGATAGAAGCCTTGAATCCCGGCACCATTATTCAAATGACAGATAGAAGATTAAAGACGAGGCACAAAAGAATTATGCGTGACGATGTCAGGCATCCTACAATTTTCAGAGAAAAAACCTAAGAACGTAAATGACCATAAAAATGAACATGAAAATAGGAAAACGTATGATTCCATGTAAAAATAAATATTGCCAATGAATAAATTTATGTCAAAGTACAGAGGAAGAGCCAATCAAAGCAAGTAACAATACGACATTCTCAAAATACCCAACCAAAATAGCCACTTCAACACTACTTTTGACTAAACCGTCTTCACAAAATTCCAGTGAAAATGAACTGTTCCTTGCTATAGAAACCATTGCCAGCTACTTATTCTTCGCAGGAGGGGACGCACAGGACATCCGGATCTAACAACTTGCAAAATTATTCATGATATATTCTCTAAATATTCGTCAGTGGACTGGCTGTAAAAAATTGCAAGAGGAGTAATTCATCTGTTCTTGTGCTCGGATAATTACAAGATGCTTGGCATGAGAGTGAAAAGCATGTCTTCTAGCATGCTTTTACGTTCTCGACAACTAATATGTAACAATACGAAATATACATAAACTGTAAATTCTACGTAAAACAAAATAAGAAAAAAATCACAAACGCTTTTCAAAACACTAAAGCATCTACTTCGATAAATAATGCAACCTACTCTAAGCATAAGGTAAAGTCATGAAATGAAGCTGAACCACATGACATAACGTTCTCTCTCTCTCTCTCTCTCTCTCTCTCTCTCTCTCTCTCTCTCTCTCTCTCTCTCTCTCTCTCTCTCTCTCCTGTCAAAAGAAAGGCGACTTTCTTTGATCATTAACCCGTGGCAGATAAGGCTATAATGCTGACACATCCTTTACACACTGGAGTGGCAGATCTCGGAACTCCACACACACACACACACACACACACACACACACAATATAGAAGAGTGAGGAAACTCCGTTTCTTTAACAGGTCCTTCATCTAAGTTCGGAAATTCCACCCAAATCAAAAGTAAATATATTATTTCATCCACAATAGCGTCTGTATTTGCATAAATATTTTCCTCTAAATAAAATGTTGTCCTCATCAAAATGTTAACGCCTTTGAATATAAATTACTATATATACATATATTATATATATATATATATATATATATATATATATATATATATATATACATATATTAAATATATATCCATATATAAATATATATATATATATACTATATATATATATATATAATACATATATTAAATATATATCCATATATACTGTACTGTATATATATATATATATATATATATATATATATATATATATATATATATATATATATATATATAATGTGTGTGTGTGTTTAATGCGTCCAAAGGCAGAGGAGCGTCTACTGATGATTTGTGGACTCTTGGCTGGAGGAAATGACGCCCTAATCACAGATGAAAATCTCCTCAGGTCAACTGAAACCATACTTGAACTATTGTAGATGCTTCGTTGGACGAGTCGGTAGAGCAGTGGCCTAGCACTCGGTAGGCCCGAGTTCGAGTCTTCGGCCGGCTGATGAAGAGTTAGAGGAATTTATTTCTGGTGATAGAAATTAATTTCTCGTCATAATGTGGTTCGGATTCCACAATAAGCTGCAGGTCCCGTTCCTAAGTAACCAGTTGGTTCTTAGCCACGTAAAATAAGTCTAATCCTTCGGGCCAGCCCTAGGAGAGCTGTTAATCAGCTCAGTGGTCTAGTAAAACTAAGGTATACTTAACTTAACTTGGAAGATGAAAATAGCATTTTCGCCTCTACTGCCTGGTATGGGGGTGAATGGGGCTTGCAGGCCAACTCCTGTTGTATGATTGCAAAAACCAGAGTAATGTGCCACCAACTAACTCGTATGAGCAGAGTGAATCAGGATCATAATGCTATCTAACTACAGTTCACTCAACAATGATACCCTAACAACAATTCGACAAAGATTTTTTTTTTTATGATTTGCGAAGCTTTTACCATTATGGAGTATGACCTTATTGTCACCTCGGTAGGTTCGAGCATTCTATGATTAGAACTCATCTAAGTACAATTGCTATTCTTAAAATACTGACTCTCTTTCCACGCACTCCAAGGAGTTAACAAAAAAACTCAAGGACCCCACCTTACAGGAACTCAGCTGAAGAAGAGTCGAATTCTTACCTGAAATCAAAAGAAAAAGAACATTAGAGTTATGGAAAAGATTATGGGGATTGGAGGGTTTCATATGTAACAAAAATCAATAATGCATAGAGAGTATCGTTATATTCACCAATGTAGTCCTTATTCACGTCAGCTTTAAATGAAAAGTTCCTTTACTGAAGCAATATGTATAATCAATCTGAACTGCGAATGCGCACAATTATGATCAATAGCAAGATAATCACGATAATAATTACAGCAAGAGACAATGTCATTTTTATTTTGGTGTAAGTCAGGTCAAGAAGACAGATAGATCTCCTCCCCAGATGAGACCTACAACCTGGAATTTTCAGAAACGCGGCCATATCGTCCTTTCCAAAATCTAAAGGTCTGAGCCCATTCATCATCCGGCTTGAGGATCACACACGGGTCCTTTCAGTAAGAGTCATGAGTGGGTCAGGAAAAAAAGGTACCTGGAAGGCATCTCTTAGAAGCAAAATAAAAGAAAATCATGAGCCAAACAATAGGGCAACAGCTTGACCTAGGCACAGTAAATACAGAAGGCAGCAGCCAAAAGCTTGACCACCTGACAAACTGGACGGTGGTTTGTCCACAACATAAAATAAAAAGATACTTACACACAGTAGATGGTGACGACATATTATAAGGGAAGGACTAAAGATCTAAAAGAATGTAAGGTTAATGTAGGGGCAAGAATGTTTCCTGCAAGAAGTTTTTTGCTTTAGGCCAATTGTAAACATGTCCAAAATAGGATTAAAACTTAAAATTTGGATGGATGAGACAAAAAGAAACCTAAAATTTAACCACGCAAGGATGAAAATTTTTTTACCTCAAAACCAAACACTTAATTCCCAAGATGAAACTTTTTAAAAACTGGAACATGTAGTAACTATAAACAAAGATCATGACATCTGAAGTCCTTGTTTACAGATATGGCGCACTGGATTTCATTACCAAAAAGAAACAAAAATAAAAACACAATAGCTGATAAAAAAATCTTGTCACCAAATATTAAAAACATGGAAAATCACAGTTTATAAAAAGAGGACAGAAATCAATAGGGAAAAACTGCAAGCAAAAACCGAAAGACCTAAAAAGCGGAATCATCGGAAACTGCGCATAAACGAAATGGTGTAGACTATTTTCTTCCTTTAAAAAAACTGTTCAGGGGAAAGAGAAAGAACTTGAATTAAGGAACGGAGGAATATTGCATGGGCAACGACAAATGGAATTCAGAAGGAAAAACATAAAAAAAAAGATCAAATTCACAAAACAAGAGTTCTGGCGAAGAGAACTTAGTCCTGACTCAGGCGAAATCCCTAATCAATGACAAGAGACATCCCAAAGTGCCTTACATCCCTTGACCTACTGCTAACACTAAACTAGGCAAGATTCCTACCAGTGATTATTTCCAACGAATAGCTGTACATCTTGACACCAATAATAAATATCTCAAGAAAGAAAAATGATAAAGGAACAAGTTCTAAAAAGTAATTTTATCTTTATTGGTATTACATTGCCAATATAAATTTTTCAAATAAAAACACCAATTAGCGCAAGAATGCGTAATGAATCCACCTCCAACGGCAAAAATCATCTTGCCCAAAAGATGGTGCTACCAGAAGTATTAATTTCAACTGACAAACATAATCATGAAGGCGCTACATATGTGAAAAAAAAATCACTGAAATCAAACAAGATTTTGTACACCCCGAGACTTCTCAAAACACCAGTTTTGCGACGCGAATCAGAGATGTATAAAAAAAATGTAAGGATTTCCTAGGAAATCCCTAAATAAAATACCAAGAAAATCCCTATACAGTTATTTATACGAGAATTTTTCAAAACCTCAGCCTTGAAAAAATGATCAAGCCTAGACAATCTTATTAACTCATCCAAAACTAAGTTAATGTAATCTACGTGGCCAAGGTCACTGAAATCCAGGATTAATAGAGTACAAGGTTAGTCCGCTTCTGACCAAAATAAGGACAATCTCGCGCATGACGTAGTCTGGCTGCATATGGCTGAGGTTAAGGTAAAGGAAAGTCATCAGTCAGTATTTGACCTCACCACAATGAAGAACACGGAAACTCTCCTAACCCCGATTAAGGCGCTCTTCACCTGGTCAGTCCCAGGATTAATTTGACGACCCGACCGAGACCATGGCTACTTGTTCTGTGTATGGATGCAGATCTAGTCAGAGGAGAAAGGAAAATTCGAATTTGAAATTTCATCGTTTTCCTAAAGATCAGGAGGTGCAACAGAAGTGGCTACAGTTCTGCAACATCACTCCTGTTAATATTAAAAATGCAAGAGTCTGTAGCCTGCACTTTGAGTCTACTGACTATAAATGAAATCTGAAGTACGACCTCCTTCAGTTGCCAACTACAAGAAATGGAAATTTATTGCAAGATGGCGCTGTTTTGTTTGCTATCACGGAGAGAAGGCACTGAAACCTTGCAAAAACGCTACCAAAGTTTAATTTCTTACACGCATCACTACGTAAATTTACCTAGTGAGGTTATTGTCCTATTCGTCCGGTGCCGCATGTTTTTCAAGATACGAGTCCTAAACAGAAACATCTCTTCTGAGAGAGGTTAAAAAAGAAAATATGCAAAAGTAATGAAATACCCACTTTCATAATAAAGCTTTGAAAAGTTATACTTGCTTTCTTATTTCTATGTCCTTTCATTATATAGCACAAAATTTAAACAGAATCTTCTTATCCTCTTTTACGCTGAATGATGTGGGTTGCTGATGATAGTTAAGACTGTCATTATATATATATATATATATATATATATATATATATATATATATATATATATATATATATATAGATAGATAGATAGATAGATAGATAGATAGATAGATAGATAGATAGATATGTCTCTGTATGTATGTATGTATGTACATATATTAACCAAAGAATGTAAGGAATCATACAAGAAACAAAGACACACCTGGTCCGGATTTACACTGTTAGGCCTACTGCATTACCCAAATAACAATAAAAAGACATATGGAGGATTATATCAATCCTTTAATTCAGCAGTACCTGGAGATTGACTGGGACCTCTCTCACCTAAGGTTGTGAAAGAGAGAGAGAGAATGCGTGCGGGCAAACAATTACCATAGTGACCCTTCATTTCTTTGTTTTCTTGGTTTTCTTCTACGGTGCATACCAGTGACGTCACAAACATGCGCAGAAACACCGGGACGGTCTAACCCTGTAGTCTATTAATCTTGCTGAAATCCAGCCATCACCGCACAATCTTCTTTGCGAAACAGAGCAGCGGATAGACAGAAAGACACGGAGCAAGACAAGGCTTTAATGCATCCCTTCACAGCTTTGCGGGATATAATACAAGAAGAAATAATAGAAAAAAATACTTCTCAAAATCATTATATCAACAAATAAAATGCAAATGCAATAGCAATACTTTTTAATAAATCATAAAGTAAATCAGTAAATAATTTTTCGAAATGCAGAAAGCCTAATGGATGTCACCAATATTTCATTTAACGGCCGTGTATGCAGAGCCGCTGTAACGTTTTCCATTAAAAATAAAATAAATCGTTATTCTGACTGCCTCACAAAATAAAAATGGTAAAAGGATATTTTTGGAACTCTTTCAATCTCTTCCAATATGAGAGATGTCCCATTTTTCATACACACACACACAAACACACACAGTATGAAGGAAGAGAAAGAGATAGCAACTTCATATTATTTTCTGTTTCTGTCTGTATGAAACAGAACACACATCACCATGAAATGCTCATAAACTTGACTAAACCCAATAGACCAGATTAATTGTATCTCAAGTTGAGAACTAAAAGGCAGCAACTTCACAGCACCCACAAATCTTTGGATAAGCGAAAAAATATTAAGTGATTATCATTTATAAATCTTTTCAAAACTTCAGCTAGGAAAATTAAGAAACGAACTGACATCATGGCAGTTATTATATTCTCACATAATGAGATTACTAAACACTACTAATGTATTCTGAAGACTTGTTTACCGCCGGTTCCAAAAAGCTGTTTTCTATTTTCAATAACTATTAATGAAGCAATTTATTATTATAGTACTTAAAATTACTTTAATTGTATCTGATCTTAGTCTATATTTATGATCAATGGCTCTTGTTTACCGGAATTTGCACAGAGGAGGAAAGGGGAAATATGGTTTATTCCATCATCATCATCATCATCACATATAACAAGGACTGGATTAAGTAATGATGGTAACACCAAAATACTTTTGCACATACTGCCGTTCATGGGCAAACATAATGCTACATAACGCAAAATTAAACAACATAAAGATGCACCATTCTAACTTCCTAGTCTTTTAGCCCCTCACTCCCTTCTTCCTACTCCTCCTAACCCTCCCCGTCAACTTCTTACATCCTCCCGGATATCATCTGTCCAATGATGCCAATTATGGATGCAGCCTCTTTGCACCGCTAACACACAAAGTAACTTCAAAAGCCGAGATGGAGAAAGGCTTCGGAATTTTCTTCTCTTGAAAATTAAGGTCTTATCTAACCGGTAAGAGGAACGAGGTCATGAGCTTAAGTGAAGTGCAAGAACGGAAACGAATACAAACGAATAAGTTGGAAATGAGAGAGAGAGAGAGAGAGAGAGAGAGAGAGAGCGAGGGAGAGAGACAAATACGTACATTAAGGCATAATATGCTTGGGGAAATGGAATCCACCGTAAGTAGTACCATGGTCTACCTCTTGTGCACCAACACCAAAATTACGTAAAACCATATCATTTGATAAGCATTCTAATTTCTTTTTGTCGTTTGATTCAACACAGCTCTCTCTCTCTCTCTCTCTCTCTCTCTCTCTCTCTCTCTCTCCCGGTGTCTGCATATCAAACAGCATCTCCTAAAACTAATATAAAAAATAACAAATAAAAATGTTGATATCTGATTTTACGGAAGTTATTGTAGGAGACCAACTTGAGGAAAAACTGAAAAATGAAAAAAAAAGACGCAAAACACAATGGGCAAGGAGAGGAAAGGGAAGGAAACTTCTATTTACACTAGTCTGGAGAGCATAATAAAACTTTTAATTGTGCTGGCAGCTGGGACGTGGGCCTAAATGAGAGAGAGAGAGAGAGAGAGAGAGAGAGAGAGAGAGAGAGAGAGAGAGAGAGAGAGAGACGATGGTATGTAAGAACTATTACGATCAGCTTACATTCTCATGGATTAGGGCCGATACAAATATATTTTTATGTACGCATGTAAAATGTTATTCTTACAATAAACTTCAAAAATACAAGCAATAGCAGTCAAAAACACGGGCGTTTGGGTATTGAAACATTAGCAAGAGCATAAGAACATGAGTAGAGGTGTGCAGGTGCAGTTATACCCAAGCACTAATGAGGAAGAGAGGAATACGTGGAACGACAGAACACCTGACAATAATTGGAAAAGGGAAGAAAGCAGTAAGTTGTGTTGTCTACAAAAACAGCAATAAAAAGTTTATATAAACACACATCAATTAATACTATAAAACATAAAAATATAGATAAATAATGCCAATAAACCTCGCAAGTATAATCAGCATTAACAAATCTTGCTGACGTAAAACCACAAGGTAAAGATTAAGTTATATTCAAAACAATTGTAAACATGAAGTAGCGTCGAGTCTCTGAGCACATCCAAGATGAATTATTGTTTGTGGGTTTTCCTCTCCAAGGTCGGAAATCGAAGGAGAACCTAGACTTGCCTACTCATGAATATCAATTTTAAAACCAAATTGATAAACGCTAATAAAATAAGATTATATTGTCTCTAACCGTTTTCTCTTACTAGACAACGGAAACTACAGGAAAAAAATGTTTAAAAATTGTTGAAAATAGAAGGGAAAATCTAAGATTTTACATTTAAGATCTCTGATCTTCGGGATCTGCAAACACTACAATTTCATGAATACAAGAATGCTTCGTCGTCTTTTCAGCAGGAAGGAGCACCTCCATTCAGTAAATGCTACCACATTTTAGACCCATTCCCAGACCCTTTTTACCCCTATAACAACTACAATCACGCTCTAAACAACAATTCTGCCTTCTTCCCACAACCTCTGCTTAAACTCATCAACAAAACCACTCTGCCAACTAGGGGAAATATTATGCAAATCAGCAGCCAAAGACAGACACCTGGAATTATGACAGTCGTCGTGTTGTAAGGAGGGCCATATCAGAATAAGCATACGAAATAAAACCAGCAAAGATGAATAGTAACAGAATTTAGTAGCGCCACACGAAATCCGTCTAAAGCATGAAATTAGATAGAACAGCGATAGTTTAGTGAAATTAACTGGTCAATATACAGTATTTGCTATTTATTTTTTAAAAATACGGTAGAGGTGTTTTACAACAATTGCACGGCATCATAAGCAGCTCTAACGCATCACCATCATCATCTTCAGCAGCAGAATCAGTGTCACCATCGGAATTCTTGAAAAATATCAGATCTGAATACGACCTCCAGGATGAAAAAGTGGGGGCATTCAGCGTCCAGCAACGAGGTTAGGAATCTTCCTCATTTTTCCTTGCTACGCTTCACTGGGAATCGAACCCTTTCCCCTCGACTGCGAACCAAGAGAATTATAAGCCTCTTGACTAAAAGCTTCCTTCATCTACAAGAGAACAAACAAATGCATCTGGATTCCTACACCTAAGAAGGAAGAAAATCATTTTATTCCACTCGCCTAAAGGACACGAAACACGTATATCCGTCTTCCTTGTCTACAAAAGAAAAACATATGCTAGAGTTCACAGAACTGAGATAAAAGAGAAAACATAGAATCTGACTTAAATGAAGTTAAAAAATGAGCCCTTCTTTGACAGAAGAAGAAACAGGGCAAAAACGGATTCAGTTCAATTTTATCGCCTTTAACTAACAATAATTTCGTTCTTTTCAGCTTTGTTCACAACCAGATATCAAAAGATAAATCGGCATCACTTCAATAATCTGTCCCATACAAAGGGCACAGGAGAGAAAATACCGCTGTGACACGAAAATTTACAAATAAAAACTAACCACAACATGTAAGTCTGTTACTTGCCATGTAACAGACAGTTACCAACCACGATATGCTATGATAAGCTCACAACCAATCAATCAATATGGTATTACAAAAAGGCTGGAAGCACATTAAAACCAAGAGTTGGTAAAACCAGGGACAATAAACTACCTCTCAAAAAAGCCGTTTAGACAACCATCCAACAAATCTCCCCATGTCCCAATCTAGGAGAACGGACCGAACGACGAAAACCGTCATTAGGATTTGATTATTTCGCTTCAGCTGCTCAATATATTAGCGCCAATTTTCGAACTCGGTGTGATTTGCAAGTCAACGACACCTTAAGTTTGACCAATTTCAGAATTAAAATTTCACGACCATACCCCAGGAACGGTATGTTTGTGCATATGTATTCATACAAAATAAGGGGATATGGACAGACGATGTTCAGATTCCTGGGCTGTATTGATGGATAGATATGACTCTAACGATAAGGATGAAATTACAGAGGCGTCGACCGAAGAGCGCGCTGCCCTCTTCCACGACGCTACTGTTCTGACGAATATAAGAAATCAGAATTATTATCATTATTATTGAGAACAAGAACCCTATTCATATGAACAAGCTCTGTGAGCTTGTTCCATATAAACAAACTACTGCAACAACCGAGCAACCTCATTTGCATGTTTCAAGCTTCCAAAGAATATGGTGTTCATTTGAAGGCAGTAACAGAAGGTAGCAGGAAATAGAGAGATCAGTTATTAGAAAAGAAAAGTTAAATTAACTAATTAATACTTAAATATACAAAAATGTAAGTATATTATTAAAATACAAAGAAAATTGTTTTAGGGCAGTAATGCGTTGCTTCTTCGCTTCAACTTTTGAGGTTTCAGTACAGTTCTCCATTGGAGGAGTGGGTAGAGCTCTCGGCTAGCACGCTGTTGGCCCAGCGTTCGACTCTCCGACCGGCCAATGAAAAATTAGAGGAATTTACTTCTGGTGATAGAAATTCATTTCTCGTCATAATGTGATTCGGATTCCACAATAAGCTGTAGGTCCCGTTGCTAAGTAACCAGCTGGTTCTTAGCCACGTAAAATAAGTCTAATCCTTCGGGCCAGCCCTAGGAGAGCTGTTAATCAGCTCAGTGGTCTGGTTACACTACGGTATACTTAACTTAACTTGAGGTTCCAGTTGAACAGCATCCTCAAGGAGACTGTTCCACAGTCCAACGGTGCGAGGAATAAAGGGCTTCTGGAACGACAGCGAGGCACATTTACTGCATTTTGGCGCTGCTGTTCAGCAAATCTGGTTGCTCTAGGCAGGAAAAGAGGCTCAGGGATCGACTGTGAATGTGAAAGATCTGTTAAAATGTAACTTATGGAAAGCTGATAAACAAGAGACCATCCGTCGATGATCCAAGTCATAACTGCCAGCGTTAGGAAACAGGAGAGAGGCACACCTGAATGATGCAGCATTTGAAAGCTTTAAGAGCAAACTAATTTGGAAGAGACTCTTGAGGGTGTAAAGATCGTAATTGAGGAGGATGAAGAATCGAAAGTGTACTGTAGTGGTTTGCAGCAAAATGGTGGAAACAGTGTGACTGAGTGGCAGTACAGGGTTAAGGTGTGTCTGACGGAGGAAAAGGTCCAAAGGAATGGCGATGTAGAATTTGCTTTGATGTACAAGGGAAAGGCGGTTGAGGTGACTGTAAGAGTTACAAACACCATTCATCAGTACACCTGGGAAGATGTACGGTCAGGTTTTATTGGACAATGTCCACATCCCTGGAAAACTGATACGGGAAGAGTGGGGAAAGTTGTGAAAAGTGAGGGTGTATGGGTTCACTGCTTCTTATGAAATCGTTATATGAGGAAATTAAGATTAAGGGGAAACAGCAAGGTAAATAAATTTTCATTCAAGGTCCTTGAGAACGCCTATGGACGAACTGATATGGATGTAATGTGAAGGTTGCCGAGGATGTATGGCGTAGCAGGAAATTTGTAAGACAGCAGTTAAAAGTTTTCATGATGAAAGAAAAGTGTGGACGTAATCGTAGATGGTCTGGTGCAAAAGCAGACTTTACGTCAGCTTCAAAAAAAATTAATCAAATGATATTTCCCTGTCAAACGTCATCAAACTCGACTCAGTTTTGATGAAACTTAAGAAGGTAATTTCCCAATGGTGCTTACTTCCCTTAGCAGTTTTGTCTCTGAACAATTCTTCAAGTTCACGGGCCAATATGTTGGTCAAAACTTAAAATACTTTTCCTTTATAACTGTCCAGGAAATTGTAAAATAAACTTTTGGTTTCCAGAACTCGATACCATGTGTCAACGCTTTTATGTTAAGTACAAATATTTTTCCCTCGACCAGTCTTCAACGTCATGTGCCATATTAAAGGTAAATGCTTATATTTCTCAGATTTTGATGAAATAATTATAGTAAGTACCCTGAGTGTCGGTGAACGTCTTCCCCCCTAAATTTTTTTACCTTGATTTTTTTACGTCAACGTTTTTTTTTTTTTTTTTTTTTAATAAAACTTGGATTTTGGTGATTTCTACCAAAATGTTTTCGACTTTCGCTTTTCAAGGAAGCGGGTTCATTTAACGGCCAAAATCATATCTTTCTCAATTTTAATTTAAATTGGGGTGGATGATTATTTACCCATATATTCTTTACCAACGACTTTTTCCTAGGTCACAAAGGATTTAAGTATAAACGTTATCATCTATCAATCTGATGAAACTTTGTGGGTATCTACCGATGCGGTTGCTGATTATTTTCATCAATAATCTTGACCTTGACCTTTTTTCAAGATCACAGGTTAATTTGAATCCTCCAAATATTTGTTTTTCTCTAATTGTTATGAAACAATTCAAGTCATATATACTACAATTATTACATGTAAGCGTTACTGAATCACTGTATGTAATGGTGTTGAATGGTAGTATCTGATGGTTAAACATATTATTATTATTATTACTATTATTACTACTACAGTACCAGCACTACATGGGGGGTACACAATGACAAAAGGTACACGTGATTCCATTTCATGAGAGAGGTGCCCGCCTCCACAACGCCAAACTACTGCAACAACCGAGCAACCTCATTTGCATGACAATAAACCCGGGAGCACTGAGAAGGAGGGCAAGGGACGAGATGGCACAGATGGAAGATGATAACAGAGAAATGGAGACACTCGCAGATTTGGAGGAAAGATAAAGGGTAAGGGTCCAAAGAAAGCGCCAAATGAAAATACTATTTGGAGAGAGAAAGAGAGAAATTAGAGACCAAGCCCTAGCATTCAATTTTCTAAGAAGCTTATATCTGACAACATATGAAAACTAACGGAAGGCATTTCAGATGCAACAAATATTGAAAACACGCTCTTCATTGCAACATAATCCAGGTTCTCGTTGGAGGCAAAAGGCGTAAAAGTGAACCTCTATTTTGCAACCAGAAAGCGGTTTAAAACACTCACATCAGAAAGATGAAATCAATATTCCAAATTCTCCATCCATCTCTCCATTAATGCATAGAAGCATCTTTTTCAAGTGTCGTAACCATTATCCTTCATACACCTAAAACCTCACAACCTTCCTACGATACGTACAGCGTTATGAAGCCTTTTTTTCTAAAAGAAAATTTCTGGTATGAGAGAGAGAGAGAGAGAGAGAGAGAGAGAGAGAGAGAGAGAGAGAGAGAGAGAGAGAGAGAGAGAGAGAGAGAGAGAGAGAGAGATTAATAACAATCCTTAAGAGCGTAAGACTTCCGAGGATTCCATGTTAAGCCCTCCAACGCAAAGACTTAACTCCAAAATAAACCTCTCGATACCCTTAATTGAATAGTTCTAATATTAACGGAAAACCTCTGAATACACCCACTTATCATGTCAAGTAACTCACTGTCTTTCTGGTATTAATGACAAACGTCTGCTTCCATACGCAAATTAAACTGACCAGTCGAAAGGTATTTTTGTCATATCCTGCATCCAAAGTTACTGCGCTAACAGAATAGGTGGAAGACTGAATCAAAATTATGTAGCGACAGTGATGGTGTAGTCTGAAACCCAGGGGTCAGTGTGATGCAACACTTGGCGGCACACGGGTAGCAGTGCCAAGGGGGTTGAAAAAGGAACGCAAGGCTCAAGGCACATAAGCTAAACTGAAGCTCACATAAAATAGTAGGAGAACCACGAATTACCAACCCACTGAAGTGATGGTTTTCTCTAAAATTAACAGGTCTAACAGATGATCCTAAACTGTCTTTTTCATAACCGTGAGAATGTGACTTCAGAAGACACGGTTCAGATATTGCAAAACAGATCCTCAAATAACATTAGACTTCCCTTGATATGTGTGCAACTTCGGCAACGTCAAAAAACGTAAATTCTAATTTGCTTGTATAAGGTGAGGTTGTTGCTAGTAAATCTAAATGTTTTGTATCATCGTGACATAATTCACAACATAACATTTGAGTTTTCCCGTAAACTAGTTCTCAAGTACCAGTACCAGATTTTCATATTCTATCTAACTTGCTAGTATTTAAAATTAATTGTCATGAACGACAGTACTATGCGAGAAAAGGTTTACCACAGAATATGTGAAGCACAGAAGGCATTAGGATCGGTAAAAGAATTTTGGAAAAGAAGTGTCGATGGAGCAAAAGCTGTGAAGTAAGAGAAGACGAATTCAGCTCTCCCTTAGGGCAGTGAAGTGTCGATGCTGAGCACAAATGAGAACAGATGGAAGCCGCTGAAATTAATGGAAGAGGACATGATACACAAAGCGTGTATAATTCGTTTTTTTTTTTTTTTTTTGGATAGAGAGTAAGAGAGATCAACAAATAAGTTATCCTAATAAACTTGACAGTTATATATATATATATATATATATATATATATATATATATATATATATATATATATATATATATACATACACATATATATATATATATATATATATATATATATATATATATATATATATATATATATATATATATATATATATATATATATATATATATATATATATATATATATATATATATAAATATATATAAAAATGCCAAAATGTTTTGGCCTCTGAAATATACCATTAAATTTCTAACAAAAATGCTGTTTTAAAGAAAATATTTTGGCCTATATAATATATATATATTAAATTTATATATTTTATATATTTTTATATATATATATATACATTTGTGATGTGTGTTTGTTTGTGTGTAAATATATATATATTTATATACATATATATATGTATATATATATATATATATATATATATATATATATATATATATATATAACTGAATCATATGGAACGTGATGAATATATAAAGATAAAATCCAATGCAAACATGTGTGTGTGTGTATAAAGGACCTAGTGTAAAGGCCTAGCACTACATATATATTTATTTATATATATATATATATATATATATATATATATATATATATATATATATATATATATATATATATATATATATACACACACTATATATATATATGTTTTTATAAATATTCTGCTGTTCGCCCTCTCTACATCATTTAGTAAAAATATCAGTCTAACAAAGACAGGAAAGCATCTTCGCCTATGCTAAGGGAGGCTGGGTATTTCAAAAAAGTAATGTCTGTAGTTAGCATTAGGGGCCTAACACCATAGGGAGGGTCTTACCAAGTAACCTCTAGTAAAGGTGGTCTTAAGCTTCCTTTTGCTTTGTCCTATGCATTCGGTGATGTTTGTCAAAATTTTCAGACTGCCCGGAGGCATACGGACGCTACCGCCGCCCTGTTTTGACCGGAGACAGGTCAGAGAGAGACTCAATAACGCGTGAGACGCACGCGTGGTGTGTAACTAATTCTTTGTACTTGCTCTCTTACTGTTTCATTGGTGTTAGTGAGACGATCAGCTACTTCCAAGACTTCTGATTGTCCGTTGCATGCGCAAGCGACCCATGTCCATGGTAAGTTTGAAATTTGCCAAATTTTCGTCGACTTGCTAGTATCTCTTCTCTGTATTTCAATTTTCCTTTGTTTTCACCCCTTTGTCACCATCTACGAGAACATGGTATAACCGATTTACTTTTATGAAGTCTAGTGTAAGAATAATTAATATTGCTTAGAGACAGTCTAAACTATTCCCGTGCAATAAGTAGGACTTAGGGAAAGTTAAGTAAGTAAATTTCAGGCAGCCTTGTGTCTCGATCCCACTGTTCGGAAGAGAATTAGCCTTCAATAATACGAACTGCGTACGATATCTCGAATACCTCGTTGCATTATAACATTACTTGAAGCCAGGGAAACTTGACTGTGTCCGACATGGGCGAAAGTTCATGTAATTTCCTCGCTATCACAGCACATTCTTTCATTGTTGGGACCAATTGGGAATTAAAAGGGTTTGATGTAATCCATTTGTTGCAGAGTAACCTGATATCCCATATATTGTTTTTTTTCCCCGACAGGCGACCTTTTTAATTAAGTAATTGTCTGCCTTTGAGGTTAACGGCAACTTTAATTGACAGGTTACTTGTGTCACTGGCACATTGGCAACTCAGGGGCCTTATAAATTACGTTAATTAATTAATAAACTCATCAACCAAGCCCCACACGTAACAATGTATATAAATATGTGTGTGATAAATATGTTATAATATATATAATACATATATATATATATATATATATATATATATATATATATATGTATATATATATATGTATATATATATATATATATATATATATATATATATATATATATATATATATATATATATATATATATATACACCCACAAAATTTAAGAGAGGAAATGAAGAATGCACAGCAGAAAATGCTAAGTATTCAAGTTGTGATAGTGAAGTTAACGGAATATCAAGGTGAGATGAAACAGAACACTTGAACAAACCGGCTGATGATGACAAAGCCATGTAGGCTACAGCATTCAGGGTGTGAAAATGGTGTTAGGGAAGCCCACGGCATTATTAATGAAAAATACTCACGAGTGAAAAGGAAAAGGAAAAGGAAAATGACTGTCAAAAGAGGGATGAGGCAATACATCAGAAGCAAAAAACAACGTGGGGCGGAGTATTTTTGCGAAGTGATAAGAGATAAGAGGGGGAAAAAACTTGACTTATATACTAGAAGCTGGAGAACACTCGATGTATTTGCGAATGAATTCGTAGTTTTTGAGGTATAATCAATAATAACAGTAACTTAGAACATCTGCAGAGATCATTTTAGCTGATGATGAAAAGAAACAAAAGTCTAGATGGTACTATTTTGTAGACTATATAATGAGGAAACAAAGCCTGATATTTGGGAATCAGATGTCATAGCTAAGGTACCAAAGCACAGAAAGGTGACCTGCTGAATGTGGTGACTACACAGGCAGAGTACTCACAACGGTTGCAATGAAAATATTTAGTATCCTTAATCTCAATAGGTTTGATGAAGAAATTGATAAAACGCTCATTTTAAAATATGCAAGAGTTACACAAGTAAATATTTGGTTAAAACATACTGCCCATCACTGTATTTAAAAATCCCAATTTGATGGCTTTTGTTGATTTCAAAAAGGCATTTGACAGCGTCCACATACCATTGTTCTGGAAGGTCTTGCATCATTATGGAATTCCTATAAATTTTGTAAAACTAATTTAAATTATCCGTGAACTAAGAAGATGCAGTCTTGTCAAATTATTTGTAGTAAATAGTAGGGTGCTACAAGGAAATGTTATTTCACCTTTTTTATTCGCCCTTCTCATATATTATATAGTTAAAAAGGTTGTCTGAGATGGGAGAGAGGGTTTAGATTGCAATAATGATGGAAACTTGACAGACTTAGAATAATGCTGATTTAATTAGCAAAATACCACAAGATCTGTTAAGCTGGCTTAATAAACTGCACCTTGTATCTAGAGACACTGGACCCAAAATATATTAAAAAACACACAGAATAAGAATCGAGTATGCACATAAGGATGAAATAACAGACGAAGAAGGATTGATGAAGTTGAACCTTTTAAACATATAGGAACAATAATATCCAATACAAGTTCTCTTGACTAGAATTTAGTGAAAGATTTAAAAAAGGCAAATCAAACAATAGGCAAGAAATCAAGTAGATAGAAATTACACTTAAAAGTAAGATTATACATAAGTCAAGTACGATCTGTATAGCTAACTGACATGAATCATGGTATAGCACTGAAATTATATCTAAAAGATCATTTCAATTTGAAAATAAACCTTTAAGAAGAATATTAGGAAATAAGTGGCTGGCTAGAGTAAAAAATGATAAATAAAGGAAACTACCTAAGCTCCATATGTGGGTGGAACAACGATGAAAGGAGAGGGAAATGGCTTGGTTATGTCCTTCGCACAACCCCTGGCCCCGGGAG